>NC_056748.1:952238711-952451211 GCF_019279795.1 Protopterus annectens | reverse complement strand
TCAGGCGGGGTGTGGAGATACGACCACCGTGGCTTCTCGCAATCTTCTTCAGCCATGGGGGTTTAGCCAACAGCACAGACATAATGAGATCCGCTCCTGGAAGCCAGGTCTGTGATCCTGTCTGTCTAGATGAGGGTCTGGCTGAGGCCTCGCAGCCTAGCACAGTTCCACGAGGTTGGAAAGGTTCAGAGGGAAGCTTTACAATTGGCAGCTTCCAGGAGTTATGTAACCCAGGAAAAGAGCTCTCCCACCTGGATAGAAGTGGAAGCCATGAGGGGGTCTCATCTGATGTAAGTCCGTAAGGGAGGAAGAGGTGGAAAATGGGTGGGCTGGGAGAGCTGCCACCTGGGTGAAAGGGTCCGGGTCATGTCCCCCCCAGTGGGGCAGAAGTTCCCAAGGGAGCGTCTAGTGGAAGGCTGTGGGGCCAGGAGTGCTCCTGCCTGGGTGAGCAGGGACAGGCAGGGGGAAGGTGTCCGACCTCGCCTGGTACCCGAAATGTTACAAAGTCCCCAGAATGGCTCTGGACAGGAAAGGAGGGGGATGTGGAAGTCCCAATGAGAGCATGCCTGCCCCTCGGTGGTCAAAGGGAGTTCTGCAAGGGTGGCCCAGATTGGAAGGAGGTCCCCTGAGAGTTTCCAAGGGCACAGGGATACGGCATGGCTTGGCAACCTCCAGGAGATATGCAACCCAGGAAAAGAGTACTCCCACCCGGGTAGAAGTGGAAGCCCGGAGGGGCAGTCCATCCCGCTGGAAGTCCGGAAGGGGGAGAGAGGTAGAAGGAGGCCGGCAGGGAGTATCCCTGGTGGGAAGGAAATTCTCAAGGGAGCATCTGGTGGAAGGCTGTGGGGCCAGGAGTGCTCCTGCCTGGGTAAGTAAGGTCAAGTGGAGCCCTGCACAATGGAAGTCCTCAAGGGAGCATCTGGCATTAGGCTGAGTGGCCAGGGTGCTCCTGCCAGGCAGGGGGAAGGCGTCCAACCTCGCTCGGTATCCGACATCATCCCTGAAATGCTGCGAAGTCCCCAGAATGGCTCTGGACCCAAAAGGAGGGGGACGTGGAAGTCCCATTGAGAATGGGCCTGCCCCTTGGTGGGCAAGGGGAGTTTCACAAGGGCAGCTGGGATCAGAGCGAGGTCCTCGTGAGAGGCTCTGAGGGCACGGGGACACGGTATGATTTGACAGCCTGCAGGGGATATGCAGGAGATGGGAACTGTGGTGCCCTGGACCAGAAAGAAGGGGGCTCAGAAGACCTGTTGAGAGTGGGCCTGCCCCTCTGCGGTCAAGGGGAGTTCCGTGAGGGAAGCTGGGATCGGAGGGAGGTCCCCCTGAGAGGCTCCAAGGGCACGGGGAGAAGGTACGGCTTAGCAGCCTGCAGGGGATATGTGGGAGACGGGGACTGTGAAACACTGTACCAGAATGGAGAGGGGCTCGGAAGTCCTGATGAGAGCAGGCCTGCCTGTCAGTGGCCAAGAGGAGTTCTGTGAGGGAGGCTGGAATCGGAGGGAGGTGCACCTGAGAGGATCTGAGGGCACAGGAAAATGGCACAGTTTGGCAGCTTGCAGGGGATGTGCAGGAGATGGGGACTGTGGTTCTCTGGACTGGAAGGGAGAGGGATGTGGAAGTCCAGATGAGAGTGGGCCTGCCCCTTGCTGAGGGGAGTTCCGCAGAGCCAGCCGGTATCGGAGGGAGGTCCCCCTGAGAGGCTCTGAGGGCACAGGGACATGGCATGGCTTGGCAGCCTCCAGGAGTTAAGGACGAAGGGGTGTCCCATCAGAGTCTGGGTCCCAGCCCCAGGTGACAGTCTGCCACTCGTACCATATTTCCCAAAAAATAAGACTAGGTTTTATACTCATTCCCCCACCGAAATATGCATTAGGGCTTATTATCAGGGTATGCCTTACTAACCCCAACCGTACAACAATCTACATTTATTCATTTATTTATGTACAAAAATCAACATTTATTCATGAACACAAATCAACATTTATTCATGTACAAAAGTCAACATTTATTCATGTACACAAATTGACATTTATTCGGTACTTTCCAGTTATTGGACAACAGTTCTAAGTAACGTGTTAACAGTTGTGTGAGAATTCTACATAAACAGTGCAACAAACATTTCAACTTCAGAATATCTACACCTTGGCTTTCACAGTTATTCAAATATAGTCATGTCATCTTCTTCTGGAACATTGTCATAAGTCTCCAACCCCCAAATTCCAGCCTGAATTTTTTGCAGCTCCATTTCCTGGAGAACCATTGGCCCCAATCTGTCATGCCTAGCAATAGAGCTCTCCTTAAATGAGCACTGCTTGTCCAAGTAGCCTGCTCATAGTGCATTGGCAACACAGCTGTCTGTGAATTTATCCCATGAATTTTTCACCCAAGTCACGACCTCTTGCAGGCTAGGTTTCACAAAGTTTCCATGCTGATTTTTCTCTGTTTTATTTTCAATGTAGTCATTGAGTTCCATGCACAGATAGTCATTGAATGGCTTGTTGATTACAATATCAAGAGTCTGGAGATAGGCAGTCATTCCTGCAGGAATCATTATTTGATCTATTCTTTTCCGTGCAAGGAATTTCTTCATTTCTTTAGTGTGGTGAGTGCTGCCTATATTCCAGACTAGGAGACCTCTTTCACCACCTTGCAAAACAAGTGGCAGCATTACATCGACCCACTTCCTTATAACTGCTTGTGTGCCCCAGGCTTTTTCGGTTTCAAGAATGTAAATGCCTGAAACATGTTCAGTCTTATCTTTTTTGCCCTTACTAATGATTAGAGATGGGGTTTTCTTTCCATCTAGATGAATTGCCAAAATACAGGTAACATCAATTGTTGTTTGAGATCCTTGCCCCATAAACACTGCAGTTTCATCCATAGCAATCATGTTGGAGAGTTGGTATTTAGAAAAGTCAATGCTATCAACAAAGGGCTTGAATGCAAGTGCACGTTTAATAACTTCACTATCTTCCAACTTGAACAGTGTTGTTGATTTTCTAAGAGACAGTTCATATCCCTGAAGGAAGCCTGTTATCCAATGTTATGATGCTTTGAATTCTTCTGGGGATATTTCTAACTGTGGTGCCATTGCTAGGGCAAATGCTTGAATATCAGCCCTGCGCACAACCAAAGCCTTTGCTCTCCTGTTAGCAATTCATTCACAGATGATGTCTTCCAGCTCAGGAAATAATGGTTGCCAACCTGACAGACAGATACTGTCAATATACCTCCCACAACTTACACACTACTCTCTATATTTGAAAAAAATGTTAGAGAGAATTAAAATAAAATAAAGGGGTTTATAAATAATAGTAATAATAACATATATACACTATGTCAGATACTATAAAAAATGTATTTAATAAAGTATAACATTTTTTGTTTGTTTTACCTTGTATTTGATGATGACACGTATTATCAAATTTAAATATAAATTTAAATATACTCAGATTTGATCAAACACACCACTGCTTATCTCTACAATAGCTAAACTGGCTTGAACTCCCACACTAATTCACTTATTCACAATTAACCACTGCACATAAACTCATATACAAGCCTTCAACTTGCCCCTCCCTCTCCTCCTTATTGACTACATCCCACCCTAACTGGCCACTAAGATCCAAAAACAGAATGATGCTGAAAGGTAAAAAACCTAACCTTGCAGCTGGTCAAATGCTATACTCCTTTACTGTCTCAAAAGTATGGAATGCCCTCCCACCTTCTGTCAGAACAATCAGTAATCCTGCTCTCTTTGAGAAGTCTCTCAGATCACACCTCTCTTCTCTCTGGCAATGTACTTGTGCCAAAATAGTACCTCCTAACACTTGATCCACTACTATATCCCTCTACAATATCACTACTTAGGAGCCCTCTCTGACTTCCTGAATTCAACTGCTTATGCCTACAAAACTCCAACAACTAACACTCAAAACTGCTACCCTACCTGACTAACTCCATCCTCAATGATCGAACTGTATACAATGTTGATGTGTAACGTTTGTAAATAACTTGTACCATTGTGTTTAATATTTATTTCCATGCATTAAGACTGTATATACACTGTATATTGTGCTTTTTTTCTTTTATGTACTATTAATGTTTTTGTAGAGCTGTTCTCCCTGGGCCTCTACTGAAAATGGGTTCACCTAGGCCCAGTAGACTTTCCTGGTTAACAAATGCAATGCATAAATAAATAAATAAATAATAAATGAACTGTAATAGATGAAAATTGAATTTATGTGAGAAACTATTTACACAAAAGTAGAAAATAAGAACGTTACTTTTCTTTATATATATATTTTTTTTTTGCTATTTTTTTTTTCATTTGAAGACCAGCTATTTCTTGTTGCTTGTCTCTTTAAGCTGACAATCCATATTTTCTGATTGATCAAAATGTTTCTTTTTCCTGAGAAAAGTCCACTGCATATAAGTTTTCTGACCTTCTGGCAAAAAGATCCTAATTCTGGCTGAAAAAAAAAATAGTTGAACTTTAAGATTTAGCTTCTTTAAGTCTTTTATGAATGGGATTCAATTTCCTTTTGGTCATAACAGATGCAGTATAGTCATTGTCAAACCTGAGAGTGTTATTTATTTTTGTTGGAGAATGAGCCCAAGCAGTCTTCAGTACCAGGTCCTTGTCCTGGCTGGAGAGAGATTTTCCAATAATAGATCTGGGGACCTGAGGATTTTTTTTCATAGAAGAAGTTGAAAGAGATCTATGGGCTCTCTCAGTACCAGAGGAGACTCTATAGTAAGACACATAGACATTCCCCCTCACCATGCTGACCAAGGAGAAAGTCATGGTCAGCTGTTTTTCTATTGCCAGGATCAGATCATGTAGGCACTCAAGTGTCTCAACAACAGTACTGTTATAATTCAATCATAGTACATGTTGTTGTGAACGACTTGAGACATACCTCTCTGAACTACATGAAGAGAGTCGTGATTGAGCTCTCTGATTATGTGTCACAGGCAGGTATGTCCCTAGCCTTGAGCAGCATATTATCCTCGCCTAGGATGATTCAACAATATAAACAGAAGATCATTGGCTTCAATAATTGGCTTAGTTTCTGGTGTCATTCTAAGGGAATCCAGTGTCTGTCAGCTTGGGATGACATGATCAATAGACCTTGTTGCTTTGCCAGAGATGGTCTTTATCTGTCACCCCTGGGATTTTGACTACTGGCAAAGGGTCTTGGCAATGTCACAAGGAGAAAATTCTTAACATAAAAATGTAATCAAAAAAATAACCTAAAGGTTATGCTGCTAAACTCTTGGAGTCTTAGCATGAAACTACACTCACTGGAAGCAGTCCTCACCTTAAAATATGCTGGCATCTGTGCAGTCATGGATACTTGGTTCAAGGCATTGGATATCCCATCCAAACTGGGTTACACCTCCGACCATACATTCACACCATGAATGGAAGGTGTGAAAACTAAAGGAGGCAGTGTATCAATATTCATTAAAGATAAATACACCTGCAGATTGGTTAAACAATATGATTCCTTGCAGACACTTCCGGTGCAATTAACTGTTAGTAGAACACCTATTCAAGTTATTGCCAGCTACAAGACCCCCTCCATGAGTGAATACACCCACTCTGCCTACTTGGATCTACTGAAATCCATCAATATACATCCAACCACCATGGTTCTGGGTGATTTTAATTACCCATCTATTGAGTGGGTAAATTACTCATGCTCAAACTCACTTGCCCAAAGGTTCCTTGAGTTCATCAACTCCAATACCCTGGACCAGCTGCTGGACACCCCAACTAGGGGCAACATCTTGGATCTGGTGCTTATCAATATGGGGGACCATTGTAGCACCCTCACTGTGAGGTCTTCCCTTGTCAGATCTGACCACAAATCAGTCTCATTTGAAGTAACCATTACACCGGATGCCCCCCAGCAGCAACAAAACTAAAATATTTCTGAAAAGCAGATTATATCCTTCTAACGGATGCTATAAATAGCTTCACTGCACCTCCCCCATCAGCTAAAACTGGCAACTATGCCTTGTCTTACACCAGTGTTTTTACAAACACCTGTACAACTGCATTGATGTGGCTGTACCTGATAGGAGCAAAACAAGCTCTTCAAGGAAGAGCAAACCTGCCTGGTGGGCAACTTTCATTAACAGGCTTTACAATAAAGAGAAGACATTTCCAGAAATAAGAGGGAGCATGCCCTAAACTGGAAAATTACCATCCTCAGCTTAAACAAGCAAATAAGACTTCTTGTGAAGTCCTACAAAGCAAACTACAAATGCAAATTAGTGTCCTCGGCAAAGGACAACCATAAGGCATTCTTCAGTTACATCCATAGCCTAAAAGGTAAGATCCAGATTTTTGGTGAACTGGTAGTTAATGATACCACATGCACTGAGCCTGTGGACATAGCAAACCTGTTAGCCAACAGGTTCTGTGACCTGATAACATGCCAGCCTGTGTCCAACATGAGCTCCAACAAGAACTAGCAACACCATTGAGTACTCTTTTAATTCATAGTCTAATCACCATATTCATTCCAGCTGAATGGAAAATGGCCACCATTATCCCATTGCACTAGGGTGGTGTTTCCACTAAACCCAGGAGCTATAGGCCTATTAGCCTGACTAGCATTATCTGCAAGGCCATGGAATGAATCATCATGGACTGTATGAGAGGGGAGCTTTGAGCAACCTATCTGTCCCTGGAGGAGTGGTTCCAGCCCAGAAGTTAGTAGTTTATTGGCCATTTTGGGCTAATTTCTATCTCTTTCATTTCCGTACTATAAAAAATGAGTTTGCATGGTTTTGTGCACCGGGCAGTGCCGGTTAGCTATGGTTAAATTATTCTCGGCTCCACTAAGCCTCCTCTTCAATTTTTCCCTTGAAACTAGTCTAACACTCAAACTAAGCACTCAAAGCCCAGCACTTGCTCAGACCTAATAGCAAGCACTAATATACCCTGACACTGATTGCCCAGCAGCTCACTGTACTATTCAGGCATGGCCAAAGGGCAACTTTGGGTGCACTCTCTAGACCTGCTGGTGAATCTGGGTATCCTGAGGCAATGGTACAACTGCCTCATGTACACAGACAACCCTCTCCTCCTACCACAAAACACTAACATATGCGAGAGATGCAATTATACAGCCAAACTGGAAGCTAAGCTGTCTCTACCCAAGACCGGAACAGACAGTCAAGAGGAGAAGGTTAACACTTGCACCACAACTCCAGCCGCACACAGACCTACTAAAACAGCACTGGCAAACAATACACATAAATACACAAAATCGTACTTGGAGGCTCTAAATAAAACCTGCAAAAGCATCAGAGACCTCCAAAGCAGACACCCAAACAACCTGCACTTCCCATCACAAACCAGACAACACATAAAACACAAAATCATTGTGTCGCACAATCGCAGCCCTTAAGGTGAAATAACATACCTAACACACTAGTAATAGGTGACTCTATAGTCAGGCACACTGACATCCCACTCACTAGGCTGGACAAACAGAAGGTTACTGTTAGCTGCATGTCGGGATCCAGAATCCGCCGCATAACACAAGCACTCAGGTCACTCCAGAACAAGTACAAATATGACTCTGTCATTGTTCATGTTGGTGTGAATGACCTGAGACGTACCTCCCTGGACTACATGAAAAGAGACATGGAAGAGCTCTCTGATCATGTAGCCCAGGCTGGCATGACCCTGACCCTCAGTAGCATCCTGCCCTCACCAAGAATGATACCTCACTATAAAGAAAAAATTATCAATTTCAACAATTGGCTAAACTTCTGGTGTCATTCAAAGGGGATCCAGTGTCTGTCAGCCTGGGACGACATGCTCGACAAGCCGCGTTGCTTCACAGGAGACGGCTTGCACCTCTCACCCCTAGGCTTTCAAATATTGACCAAGGGTCTTGCTGCCCCCATAGTGCCTTTTTTAGGCAAGGCTCAAAAGTCAAACCCACCTCTGTAAACAGCACAATTAACAAAAAACTGAGGGATATGCTACTCAACGCCAGGAGTTTAAATCTCAAAATGCATGTGCTCGAAGTACTCCTCAGTATGGAGAATGTTGACATCTGTGCAGTAACTGAAACCTGGTTCAAGGCTCCAGAGACCACCCCAGCACTACCAGGCTACAACTCATACCACACGTTTTGGGCACAGAACACGGACCAAAACACAAAAGGAGGGGGTGTATCCATATTCATCAAGGATACCTACACCTCCAGGTTAGTGGCACAGCATGATACCTCTGAGATCATCAATGTGCAACTAACATTGGGCAAATCTGCAATGCAAATTGTGGCTTGCTACAGATCACCCTCCATGACCCAGGATCACCACTCCACCTTTCTGGAGACACTGGAAAACATTAAGGTCCTACCAAACCCTGATATTGGGCGATTTCAATTACCCTACCATTCACTGGGAAAACTACTTGAGTACAAATTCCCAGATCCAGCGCTTCCTGGAATTCATCAACTCAAACGCCCTGGATCAGCTGGTAAACTCCCCTACCAGAGGTGAAAACATATTGGACTAGGTCATCACCAACATGGGCGACAGGTGTTCCACACCAGAGGTGAACCTGTCGCTGGTTAGATCAGACCATAAACTAATCACTCTGGATGTCCGCACCCCACCACCACCCCCAACTAAGGAAACCACAGTAAAAAACTTTTCTAAAGCAAACTTCACCTTACTTAAGACAGAGATGGTAAGTTTCACAGCCTCCACGCTAAAGGATAACACTGCCCAAGATGCAGAAACCTTTACAAATGCACTCTATGAGCACCTAAAAGGATGCATGGATCATGCCATCCCTAACAAAACAAAGACTCACTCCTCTAAGAGAAGGAAACCAGTTTGGTGGACCCCTGCAATAAATAGGCTATACAATAGAAGGAGGAAACTAGTTCAGAAAAAAAGCAAATCTCACAAAGCAAAGACATCCCTGATCAGTATCAGTAAGAAACTGAGGTCCCTCATGAAATCATCCAAGGCTAACTTTGAAAGGAAAATAGCCAAGGATTCAAAAGATAACCACAAAGCCTTCTTCAGCTATGTTAAGAATCTAAGTGGCAACTCACAGATATGCACTGAACTAGTGCAGAATAGCACAAAATATACTGAACCTACTGATATTGCCAACATCCTGGCAGATAGAGTCAGTGCAAACTTCACCCCCCCCCCCACTTTCAAAAGGGCCCACAACAATACCGGAAAAGTGTAGTGTCCCAAAAATCACAGACGCACAGGTGAAAACAGCCCTTTAAAAAGCCAAAAACACAGCATCAGTGGGACCAGATGGTGTCCCAGGCTGTGTCTTGCACGAACTACAAAATGAACTAACCCCCCACCTAAACATCCTATTCAACCTCAGCCTCTCTACAGGCTACATGCCCATAGAATGATGCACAGCAATGGTTATTCCTCTCCACAAAGGAGGGGCCACAACTGACCCTGGTAACTATTGCCCCATAAGCCTGACTAACCTGGTCTGCAAGGCTATGGAGTGCATCATCATGGAACTCATTAACAAAGACATTGGGAACCTCCAAACACTTCACATGGCCCAGTTCCGCTTTGTTAAGGGCAGATCATGCCTACTAAACCTGGTTGACTTGTTCGAGACAGTCACCAAGGCCATAGATGAGGGAAAGGTGGTTCACACAGCCTACCTTGACCTCGCCAAGGCTTTCGACACCATTCCCCACTCGGGTATTACAGAAAAACTCATCAGCCTGAACATAAACCCCTACGTCATGAGATGGGTTGCCAACTGGCTTACAGACAGAACTCACGGTAAGAATAGCGGGCTCCAGATCCGACTCTAAACCAGTCATAAGTGGTGTCCCACAAGGCTCGATCCTGGGACCCCTACTGTTTGGCATATACTTCTCAGAGGTACAGGCAAACACAGGAGGACGATGGCTAACCAAGTTCACCGATGACTGCAAACTGGGAGCCATAATTGACTCTCTGGCTGACACTGACATCCTCCAATAGGGTCTTACTGAGACGGACACCTGGTGTCAAAGTCATGGCTTCAAGCTAAATGCCAAAAAATGCATAGTCATCCCGTTTGGGAAAAACAAAACACCCACGAATTACCACATAGGTGGCAGACCCCTTAATACAGAAGAGGTAATAAGAGATCTGGGGACCCAGGTAGATAGTAATCTCTCCTTTGACAATCATATTGCCAAAGTAGTTAGGAAATCCTTTTATGTGGCCCATCTAATTACTAAAGGGTTTGCATCTAGAAATAAAGAGGTTATAGTGCCCCTCTCCTCGTCACTCATTAGACCCATCATAGAGTACAATGCCCTATTTGGGATGTACCTTACAAGACACTTCCAACAGCTGGAAAGACCACAAAAGTACCTCACCAAGAGGATTACTGGTCTCAAACAAACAATGTCCTATGCAGCCTGACTGAAAAAACTCCGGCTGTACTCAGTGGCATATCGCTTACTCAGAGGTGATCTCTGCCTGACTTACAAAGCCATGTCCCACTCAGAATTGATGGACATGCTCCACCTAAAAAATCCAAGTCACTGCGAGCCATGCGCTCTAGTGAGCTAAACCTCACCACAACAATAAATAGAACATGCTGGAGGGATAGATTCCTGTCACAGAGATTCCCCATGCTTTGGAACAAAATTCCAAATTACATCAGGCAGAGCCCCTCACTAACACTCTTCAAGAGAAACCTTGAAGAGTGGATGGGTAACAGAAAATACACCCGTGGGATCACTTCATTGGCTCTGCTTGACAGATGATCAGTTAATTAATCAATGGGGCGGCAAAAGTCGACACACTCTGGCTAGGCTTATAAATGACCTCGGGCAGATAGCCTAGTACCTACCTATGAACCTATGAACTTATCAACAAAGATATAGGTAATCTGCAAACACTTGACCCTACTCAGTTTGGATTTGTCAAAGGGAGATTGTGCCTGTTAAACATGGTGGACTTCTTCAAGACGGTTACCACAGCTCTGGATGAGGGGAAAACTGTGCATGCAGCCTAGCTGGACTTGGCCAAGGCTTTTGACACTATCTCTCACTCAGGCATTATTGACATACTCACCCAGCTAGATATCAACTCTTATATCATTAGGTGGGTTACTAATTGGCTCACTGATAGAACCCATACAGTCAAAATAGGGGAATTCACCTCCAACAGCAGACCCGTAACCAGTGGTATTCCACAAAGATCAGTCCTGGGACTTCTACCATTCAGATCTATTTCTCCAAAGTACAAGCAAAACTACAGGTCTTTGACTGACAAAGTTTGCTGATGACTGCAAACTGGGAGCAGTCATAGAATCCCCTTATGATGCCACTCCAAATTTATGTCAAGCAGAGCAACTCTTTGGCTCCCTTCAAGCACAATCTGGATGATTGGATGGGTAACCGTAAATTCACCCCTGGGGTTCCATCTGTGTCTCTCTTGGACAGGGGCAATAGGTGCTGATTGTGGAAACAAGGGCAGAACTTGGTTAGGCTTGTAAGGGCCCTAGGGCCATTAGCCTAGTAACTTCCTATGATCCTATCCTATGATCCTATAAAAGTGAAAGCTTCTGGTAGATTTAGAATTTTAGGCATCCAGTTAGTTAAAAACTGCCACATATTGTCTCCTCCTTCCTTTTCTGGTATTCCATATATCTTAATATTATTTCTCCTAGATCTACTTTGTAAGGACTGCTGCATATCTGCAAATCAATCTCCACTCGAGTAACCCACACACAACCTCAACCTGGTCTGTGACATCAATAGGACTTGTTGGCGGGACAGATTATTGTCCCAGAGACTCCCCATCTGTGGAATAGACTCCCTCTCCAAGTTAAGCGGAGTACCTCATCCCTTTTTAAGCGCAACCTGGATAACTAGATAGGAAACAGAAACTACACCCTTGGGATTCTACCGGTGTCCCTGCTAGACAGGGGCTTTGGGTGCTGACTTGTCTAAATATGGGCTAAACTCTTGGCTAGGCTTATAAGGGACTCAGGGCCAATAACCTAATAACTTCCTATGATCCTATGATCCTAGGTCCTCTAGTTTTGCCATAACCAAAGTATTTTGTTTGAACAGGAGTTCTGTGTGATTCTCACTCTCTGCCATTCTGTTATCCAAGTCATTCAATGTGTTTTCTATGTTGAGATCTGAACAGATTGTTGTTTTATGATCTATTTCAACATTTCTGTTTGTTTCTTGGAATCTTCTTTTATTTTGTCCATTTCGATCTCAAGTTTATCATATTTAACAGAAAGCTCCTAGATACTGCCCATTATTGACTGTGGTTCCTTTTTCACCAAGTTGTCTTGAGAGTTCACTTTTGAGTGGTTCATTCTGTCACAACAGTCAATAAAACTTCTGACAGGAAAAAAATCTAAGAAAACACATAAAAATGTGATTGTTCTTTGAAATAGTTGCTCAAGTTTGATTAAAAGCTCAAAATGTATAACAAAATGCATTTTTGTTAGGTTTGTATAATAAAATCCTGACAGAAAAAAGAAATAAAGCAGAGCTAAGACTTTGTAGTGTTAGCAATTTGCCATCTTGGCCACAACCCCCCCCCCATAAGTAGGTCTGTTGAGTGCTATCAGTGATTTAAAAGTGATTTCCACCATTTCGGTACACCTGTATTTAAATGTGCCACACTAAGATGCATTGTAATATGCTTCATGGTCACACATATCTAAGCAGGTGTTTGTGTTTCAGTACTACCAGTGCATGCTGTCAGTTATTTCTTTTAAATGAGTCTTACAAAAATAATTGTTTATACTTCTCAAAAAGCCCTGTATACCTTATTAACTGTAGCTTACAGAAAATGTAAGTGGCCCACACACAAAATACGATGGTTTCATGGGGCTCTTACCTCTTCATAATCAGGTAGATCAGTTGTGTTTATTTTGAAAAAATGTAATTCTTGCTGGCAATTACAAAACTATTTTTTTGGAAACAGCCTTTAATGAATCGTTTATATAATTGCCCATAGCAATCATTTATGAGGAGCATTTAAAAGGTGGTATAAGACAATGACAAATATTTTGCTTCAAATCATAATCTAACATTTATTCCATTAATTAACATCATTTCAGTAAGTTAGTGTTTGCTTACTTATGGTTTAATTAAACTGCTGAAAACAGTACACATAAGCAACTTCTGTGGCAAAGCAGATGTTGGTTTTATGTGTACTATATAATAATGCACCAAGCTACATGAATCATTTGATGGAAAAGCATTAATTAATTATTCCGGAAAGCTTGATTTGACATTGCATTGGTAGAAATCATTTGTTATTAACTAAAGAAGAATAAAAAGGAGTAGTAGCATAGAAGAGGAAAGATAACATACAAAGCACTAAGTTATGGGATTATCTGATGATGTACGAGTTGAAGCATGCTGATGTTTTATAAGTTCTTAAAGGTATAATAGACAATATAGTAATGTGTTAAACACTTTGTGTTAATAATGACAGCAACCCTTCAGAAAGTGGAATTATCAGTGCTTTCCACAATGCATATGAATGTCCATGGAAAACATGAGGTGGTATTCATGGCTATTAGGCATGTATACAGCCAGTATGTTCACTAGTTGCACACAAGCGCAGACAAATGTAATTTATAGAGCATTACTGCACTTATGTGCAAGCTTCTAAGTCACGGAGTGTCTTATGCAAATGAATGCATAATACAATTTAAAATTAGATGATGTATGCAAATGCTGTCACTACTGTATGGTAATAGGTACATTTTCCTGCTTTCTTTGATTCGGAATTGCATAATATTACTCCAGTGTTCAGTTTATACATAAGTTATAAAAAAGGCTAGTATTGTCGTTTCTTAGTATGGCTGCCAATTTAGTTATCCCACTTTGAGGTGCTGGCTTTCACTGTACTGCAAACCTATGAGTGAAGCATTGCTCAAAAAATTAGAAGCATTGAAATTTTAAGGATCAGAAAGTCCTTGACTTCTTTAGAACTAACAGAAATATTATAGGCCTTTAATGAACATAAACTGTACATAAACTGGACTGTAAAATGTATTGTCATAAACTGGACCTAATGGAATGCATGTCCTTTCTGTTCCCATGGATACCAGTGTTTAAATAGCCCTTAATATACTTGCTCTCAGCAATTTTCAGAGACAAACTAGAAGTATATTGGGTGACTCTCAGGCTTCTGCCTGGTGGATAATGCAGTGTCTTCTTAACGTTATTCTAGCCTGTGCCCATTCCTGCACAGATTAGCAACACTGTCGATCTTACAAGAGCTTTTAGTTGTATCTACTGTTGTACGGGCAAGATAACTACTTCATTTTCAAAACATTGCACCTTCCTGAATTTTCCAAGTGTACTGCTTCTATTTTACTGAATTTATGTAGTAAAAGTTTCTGCTTGTTTTAACTGTAAAGTGGATGTGTTTTACTGGATCCAACTGTTGAAGTCGTTGCCCTGAAATCACCCTAGAAAACATTGCTTACCAGTCCTACTGTAGTTAGTGGTTAACTTGTTTGTGTTGGTTTTCACTTTCAGCTAATTGAATGATATTTTACATTAGGAAGACCTAGCGTACTTTCCTAGTGGCATTATGGGGGTAGCCAGGCCTGACTGATTTGGAAATCACATAGGAAGGCAGGGACTGAGGTACTTCTATTGGCCAGGGGGTCATTTAGCTAGTTTTCCTTATTTTTATAACCCCTATAAATCAAGTATATTTGCACAAAGCTGCTCATTGTGCTGTAGTGTTGGGCTGTGTCCCGTACAGATGAAACATCTAAACAGCAAGTTTTCACTAAAAAATACTCAGAAAACTATACCCAGTAGCTCAGTGAGACTACTGTGCATGCTGAAAGCATAGAGCAGTTTATTTACATGTAGAGTTGCACTGCCATTAACATTTAGTTCTATACAACATAGTCTAGGCTTGAACCCCCAAAGCACCCCTAGTAGCCCTCTATTACCCCTCATGTACTGCACTCTTGTAGCTCATCAGCTAAAGGACCTGACAACATAGGTATGCAATTTCTCAGTTTCTCTTCAACCAATTTATTGGATGTGGGTATCTTGAGATAATTTTGCTATTGCTTCATGTTCACTGAAACCCACTTAATCCTTAAAGAAACAGATACAGTATGCAATAAATATACAAACACATTGTCATTTGAGGCAAAACTCTCAAGTACAAACACATATAATAAAAAATAGGTTTTCAAGTTCACACAAGCTGCATCCACCAAACATAGTACGCACTACACACATAGAACAACTTATGCTAAGGCACTTAAATCCAATCTTTCCAAACCCTAAAAACATCCCAAACCTTCCCCCTGAAACAATTATCCTCAGCAAACCCAAACGCACTCAGCAAAAGCAATAACAGATGCACACATACAGCCACACTTACTGGAGCTTCAACTACAAATCCCACAAGGCAAGTGAACACAATACCCAGGACTCTGTATTTAAAAAAAATAAATAAATCTAAGCCTGTTTCCTACCTTTCCTGTAACTAGTATAGTACAGATTCAGATTTGCTGTATCCAGGACTGTATGTAAGCTTCTGAAACCCCCAAGCTTTATGTGTTGGAGGGAAGCCTTCTAGCTTATCAGTGGGAGTGGTAAGCACTAGGCAGCCTATCTACCACATAAGGAGTGGTTCTGGCCTAGAAATAGTAGTTATTGGTTGTTTGGGCAGTTTTTCCATCTTTCTCAACTTTCTGATTTAAAAGCCCGCATTTGCACTTGTTTCCCCCCTTTCCTGTAACTAGTTTAGTCCAGATACAGATTCTTAGTTTTAGCACTTGAATTTGCTTATTTGTGATCAGCACTTGTTCAGAACTTGTTGTAAGCACTAAATAACCTACTAATTACTACAGCACTCAACCTTCCTCATTACCTAGAGGAAAACAGTTTTGGTACTTACTTTCCTCACTTGCTTAGAGAAAAACAGCTCTTGTACTCACTTTCCTCACTTATCTAGAAGAAAATAGTTTTTTATTCAGGCATGTCCAAGGGTCAGCTCCCAGTGTTCTCTCCTGTCTATCTGATGAATCTGGGCATCTTGGGGCAATGTAGAAATTGCCTCATGTACACAGACAACCATCTCCACCTATCACCCAACACTGCAACCTGTGAGAGATGCACTTATCTAGCCAAACTGGAGGGAAAGCTCTCTCCAACCAAGACTGAACTTGACAGTCAAGAGGAGAAGGTAAACACTTGCACTACACTGGACTCATCACATAGTCTCACCAAATCTACACCACCAAAATCCACACAAACACAAAAACATTTACGGAGGCTCTCAGTAATAATCTGCTCAAGCAACAGAGACCTCCAAAGCAGAAATGCAAGCAACCTCCACCCCCAACACAACCCAAATGACACATAGCCCGCAGACTCATTGTGCCACTCAACCACAGCCAATAAGGCAAAAAAACTTACTCAACACACTAGTCATAGGTGACTCTATAGTCATGCACACTGATGTCCCACTCACCAGGCTAAACAAGGAGAAGGTTACTGTCAGCTGCCTGTCGGGTGCCAGGATCCACCACATAACCCACGCACTCAGGTCACTCCACAACAAGTACAAATATGACTCTGTCATTTTCCATGTTGGTGTGAACGACCTGAGGTGTACCTCCCTGGACTACATGAAAAGAGACATGGAAGAGCTCTTCAATCTTGTAGCCCAGGCAGGTATGACCCTAGCCCTGATTAGCATTCTGCCATCACCCATAATGATACCGCAGTACAAGGACAAAATGATTGACTTCAACAATTGGCTAAGCTTCTGGTGTCATTCTAAAGGGATCCAGTATCTGTCTACCTGGGATGACATAGTTGACAGACCTTGATGCTTAGCCAGAGATGACTTGCAACTGTCACCCCTGGGATTCCAGATACCTGCTAAGGTTCTTGCCACCCATATAGTGCCTTTTTAGGCAAGGTTTAAATGACAATTTCACCACCATAACAGGAATAGGCAAGCAAAAACTGAGGGTGATGCTACTCAATGCTAGAAGTCTAAATCTCAAAATGCACTCACTCAAGGCACTCCTTAAAATGGAGAACATCGATATCTGTGCAGTGACTGAGACCTGGTTCAAGGCTCCAGAGAGCACCCCTGCACTACCAGACTATAACTCATACCATACTTTTCGGCCATGTAACCTGGACTGGAACACCAAAGGCAGAGGTGTGTCCATATTCATTAAGGATATCCACACCTCCAGGCTAGTTGCTCAGCATAATGCAGCCAAGGTTATCCAAGTGCAAATAACTCTGGACAAAACTGCAATCCAAATTGTAGCTTGCTACCGATCCCCCACCATGCCCCAAGATTCCCACTCCTCTTTTCTTGATGTACTGGAAAATATTAGGGTTCAACCAAACACCCTAATAATGGACGATTTCAACTACCCCACCATTTACTGGGAAAACTACTAATGTACCAACTCCTTCGCTCACCGCTTTCTGGAATTCATAAACTCCAAAGCCCTGGATCAATTTATCCACACCCCCACCAGGGGCAACAATATCCTAGATCTAGTCATTACCAACATGAGTGATCGGTGTTCCACACCTGAAGTCAATGCCTCATTGGTCCGATACGACCATAAGCTAATTACCCTAGATATCCACATCCTGCCCCCACCCCAAGTAGCAGACTCTAAATCCAACTTCAGACCAGTGACAAGTGGAGTACCACAGGGTTCAGTCCTGGGTCCTCTCCTGTTTGGTATCTACTTCTCTGAAGTACAGGCTAACACAGAAGGTCTTTGGCTAACAAATTTCGCAGATGACTGTAAACTAGGAGCCATAATCAAAACTTCTAATGATGTGGACATCCTGCAAAAGGGCCTCACTGAGACAGATGCCTGGTATCAAAGCCATGACCTCAAGCCCAATGCCAAAAAGTGCATTGCCATCCCTTTTGGTAAAAACTCTGTACCCATGAACTACCACATAGGCAGTAGTCTACTTAACACTGAAAGTGTGATAAGAGACCTTGGGACACAGGTGGACAGTAGTCTCTCCTTTGATAATCACATCGCCACAGTAGTCAGGAAATCCTTCTACGTGGCACACCTCATCACAAAAGGTTTCTCATCCAGGAAAACAGAGGTCATTGTTCCCCTCTACTCATCAATCATTAGACCCATTATAGAGTACAACGCCCCTTTTGGTATGTACCTCACAAGACATCTACAACAACTGAAAAGGCCACAGAAATACCTCACAAAGAGTATTACCAGCCTCAAACAGATGCCCTACACAGACCGTCTCAAAAAACTCCAGATTTACTCTGTCACGTATCGCCTACTCAGAGGCGATCTCTGCCTAACATACAAAGCTATGTCAAACCCAGAGCTGTTGGACATGCTCCACCTAAAGAAATCCCAATCCCTCTGAGCTACATGCTTTAGGGACCTAAACCTTGTCACCACAATAAACAGAATATGCTGGAGTGATGGATTCCTGTCCCAGAGACTTCCCATACTCTGGAACAAACTACCTATCTATATCAAACAAAGCTCCTCATTAGCACTCTTCAAGAAAAATCTTGATGATTGGATGGGAGATTAGAAATTCACCCTGGGGATCACTTTTGTGGCTCAGCTCGACAGGGGCACAGGAAAATAATTTTCTGGGGTGGTGAAAGTCAGGGTACCGTTTGGCTAGGCTTATATAGGCCCTAGGCCCAATAGCCTAGTACCTACCTATGAACCTATATGTCCTATTATTTACTGTCTAAATACCACAAATGAGTCGGACAGAATGATCTTATTGTATTAATCCACAACCGCTATCAGTTATACATGCAGAGTATACAGCTACACTTTAATATACTCGCGGTTAGCTTCTACAGTATCTACAATCAAACAGCTTGAGTATTTCCATACATACTATTTAACCACAATTTACTATACACACTTTTGTTTCTCTAATATCCACAAACAAAGGGAACAGCACAATCAGTTTTTTTACATTACTAGCAAAAGGAACAGTACTCAACATATAGCAAACACCGCTATCAGCGTTATACACACCAACACATTTGTTGGTGCCACTTGGTGATATTTCAATACATTCTGTAATAATCAAGCCTGTACATCAGGAATTATGACTAATATTAAATAAACATAGATAAAAAACAGTGTGAATAGTGCAGTTAAGCAACAATTGACTTACTTGGCTAACACACGCATTCAAGACTGTAGCTGGTGTAGGGGAATACTTTGAAAATGACACCCGTTATATCTCCTAATTGTAAACTCTGATCTCTGCACAGGAATGTAAACATATACTTTAGAATGCAAATGGCTATTATCTGTACTCATTGTGAGTATTTAGCATTGTTCAGTTCACGTATGGCCCTGGGATAGAAACCGTTCTTAAGTCTGTTTGTCCTCTGGGATGGAATGGACCTGCACCATCAGTGAAGTCAGCAGCTAAAACAGGTGATGTCCATGGTGAGCAGGGTCTTTCAAGATGTTGGTTGCCCTGTTGAGACGGTGAGAGCTGAAGAGTTTCTCCAAAGAGGGCAGTGAGCAGCCAATCATTTTCTGGGCATAGTTAAGGATCCTTTCAGGGGCCTTACTGTCTACCACTGAGCTATTTGCATATGACGTGGAAATTCAGTATGTCAGCACACTTTCAATAAAACAGCGGTAAAAAGACACCAGTAGCTTCTCCTGCAGGATGTTTTTCCTGAGTATCCTCCTGTGCCTCCTTGACTGCTTCCATGGTGTTTATGGACCAAGAGATATCTTCTGCCACATGTACACCTGGAAACATGAAGGCAGAAACCCTTTCCACGCAGTCTTTATTGACATATATTGGGTTGTGATCTGTGTTGTGCATCCAGAAATTGTTAGCAATGTGGAAGAAAGATACCCAGACAGTTCAAATAGTAGTAGGAACAATGGTTGTAATAAAAAAAGAATCTACAGTCATATTTAATATATGCTACCAATACATGTAATTCTATATGAATTGCACAAGGATTCAGTTTTTGGCACATTGCAGATGCTAAAATTAGCACTTTTAGCTAACATCAAAGATTGAAAAAATACTAATTTCATGAACTTTAATTAAACCCTGACTTAGGAATGGGGTCAGTTCCCATAATTGTATTAGAAACCAAATGGTTTCAAGAAATTACACTGTAAGAGCAGTCCATGATACGCAAAACAGGACACAAGATATAGTTGCTTCAAAAATAGACTGCGTGCTGCTTCAGGGAAAATCTTAACTTGCCATTATGGGTTTTTTTTTTTTTGAGTGGGGGTGGTATCTCTATGAATGTAACAGAGCAATGTTTTCACTCAGAAGTATGCTGTGATCAGACCTGATTAGAAATAAGTCGTTCCCATAAAGAATTACTAATTAACTCAAGATAAGAAGAGGACCAAGGAAAAGTTTGATTAGTAAGATCCAAATACAGAAGTTTATTATGCACCTATCATGGAAGAAAAGGGACTTAACAAAGGTGTGTCTATGGCACCCTTTCTCATGATGTGAAAAGCAGCTGGAATACCAGGTACAGCAATGTGATAGCACTGAGCACGATACATGCTGCATTCCCTAAGTACAGTACTGTGATAGCACTGAGCACGTTACATGCTGCATTCCCTAAGTACAGTACTGTGATAGCACTGAGCACGATACATGCTGCATTCCCTAAGTACAGCGCTGTGATAGCACTGAGCATGATACAGGCTGCATTCCCTAAGAACAAAACTGTGATAGCACTGAGCACAATACATGCTGCGTTCCCTAAGTACAGCACTGTGATAGCACTGAGCATGATATTCCCTAAGTACAGTACTGTGATAGCACTGAGCACGATACAGGCTGTATTCCCTAAGTACAGCACTGTGATAGCACTGAGCCCAATACAGGCTGCGTTCCCTAAGTACAGCACTGTGATAGCACTGAGCACGATACATGCTGCATTCCCTAAGTACAGTACTATGATAGCACTGAGCACGATACATGCTGCATTCCCTAAGTACAGTACTGTGATAGCACTGAGCACGATACATGCTGCATTCCCTAAGTACAGCACTGTGATAGCACTGAGCATGATACAGGCTGCATTCAATAAGAACAAAACTGTGATAGCACTGAGCACAATACATGCTGCACTCCCTAAGTACAGCACTGTGATAGCACTGAGCACGATACATGCTCCATTCCCTAAGTACAGTACTGTGATAGCACTGAGCACGATACAGGCTGCATTCCCTAAGTACAGCGCTGTGATAGCACTGAGCATGATACAGGCTGCGTTCCCTAAGTACAGCACTGTGATAGCACTGAGCATGATACATGCTGCATTCCCTAAGTACAGCACTGTGATAGCACTGAGCATGATATTCCCTAAGTACAGTACTGTGATAGCACTGAGCACGATACATGCTGCATTCCCTAAGTAGAGTACTGTGATAGCACTGAGCATGATACATGCTGCATTCCCTAAGTACAGCGCTGTGATAGCACTGAGCATGATACAGGCTGCATTCCCTAAGAACAAAACTGTGATAGCACTGAGCACAATACATGCTGCGTTCCCTAAGTACAGCACTGTGATAGCACTGAGCATGATATTCCCTAAGTACAGTACTGTGATAGCACTGAGCACGATACATGCTGCATTCCCTAAGTACAGTACTGTGATAGCACTGAGCACAATACATGCTGCATTCCCTAAGTACAGCGCTGTGATAGCACTGAGCATGATACAGGCTGCATTCCCTAAGAACAGAACTGTGATAGCACTGAGCACAATACATGCTGTGTTCCCTAAGTACAGCACTGTGATAGCACTGAGCATGATATTCCCTAAGTACAGTACTGTGATAGCACTGAGCACGATACAGGCTGCATTCCCTAAGTACAGCACTGTGATAGCACTGAGCCCAATACAGGCTGCGTTCCCTAAGTACAGCACTGTGAAAGCATTGAGCATGATACATGCTGCATTCCCTAAGTACAGTACTATGATAGCACTGAGCACGATACATGCTGCATTCCCTAAGTACAGTACTGTGATAGCACTGAGCACGATACATGCTGCATTCCCTAAGTACAGCACTGTGATAGTACTGAGCATGATACAGGCTGCATTCCCTAAGAACAAAACTGTGATAGCACTGAGCACAATACATGCTGCACTCCCTAAGTACAGCACTGTGATAGCACTGAGCACGATACATGCTGCATTCCCTAAGTACAGTACTGTGATAGCACTGAGCACGATACAGGCTGCATTCCCTAAGTACAGCACTGTGATGGCACTGAGCACGATACATTCTGTATTCCCTAAGTACAGTACTGTGATAGCACTGAGCATGATACATGCTGCATTCCCTAAGTACAGCACTGTGATAGCACGGAGCCCAATACAGGCTGTGTTCCCTAAGTACAACACTGTGATAGCATTGAGCACGATACATGCTGCATTCCCTAAGTACAGTACTGTGATAGCACTGAGCACGATACATGCTGCATTCCCTAAGTACAGCACTGTGATAGCACTGAGCATGATACATGCTGCATTCCCTATGTACAGCACTGTGATAGCACTGAGCATGATACATGCTGCATTCCCTAAGTACAGCACTGTGATAGCACCGAGCACGATACATGCTGCATTCCCTAAGTACAGCACTGTGATAGCACTGAGCACAATACATGCTGCATTCCCTAAGTACAACACTGTGATAGCACTGAGCAGGATACATGCTGCATTCTCTAAGAACAGCACTGTGATAGCACTGAGCACGATACATGCTGCATCCCCTAAGTACAGCACTGTGATAGCACTGAGCAAAATACATGCTGCATTCCCTAAGTACAGAACTGGTATAGCACTGAGCACAATACATACTGCATTCCCTAAGAACAGCACTGTGATAGCACTGAGCACGATACATGCTGCATTCCCTAACTACAGCACTGTGATAGCACTGAGCACAATACATGCTGCATTCCCTAAATACAGCACTGTGATAGCACAGAGCACAATACATGCTGCATTCCCTAAGTACAGCATTGTGATAGCACTGAACACAATACATGCTGCATTCCCTAAGTACAACACTGTGATAGCACTGAGCATGATACATGCTGCATTTCCTAAGTACAGCAGTGAGATAACACTGAGCATGATACATGTTGCATTCCCTAAGTACAGCCCTGTGATAGCACTGAGCACAATACATGCTGCATTCCCTAAATGCAGCACTGTGATAGCACTGAGCATGATACATGCTGCGTTCCCTAATTACAGCACTGTGATGGCACTGAGCATGATATATGCTGCATTCCCTAAGTACAGCACTGTGATAGCACTGAGCATGATACATGCTGCGTTCCTTATGTAGCACCATGATAGCACTGAGCACGATACATGCTGCGTTCCCTAAGTAAAGCTCTGTGATAGCAGTGAGCACAATACATGACATGCTGCAGTCGCTAAGTACAGCACTGTGATAGCACTGAGCACAATACATGCTACATTCCCTAAGTACAGCACTGTGATAGCACTGAACACAATACATGCTGCGTTTCCTATGTAGCACTGTGATAGCACTGAGGACGATACACGCTGCGTTTCCTAAGTACAGCACTGTGGTAGCACTCATGCTGCGTTCCCTAAGTACAGCACTGTGATAGCACTGAGCACGATACATGCTGCATTCCCTAAGTATAGCACTGTGATAGCACTGAGCACGATACATGCTGTATTCCCTAAGTACAGCACTGTGATAGCACTCAGCACGATACATGCTGCATTCCCTAAGTACAGCACTGTGATAGCACTGAGCATGTTATATGCTACATTCCCTAAGTACAGCACTGTGATAGCACTGAGCACGATACATGCTGCTTTCCCTATGTAGCACTGTGATAGCACTGAGCACGATACATGCTGTGTTCCCTAAGTACAGCACTGTGATAGCAGTGAGCTCAATACATGACATGCTGCATTCCCTAAGTACAGCACTGTGATAGCACTGAGCACAATACATGCTGCATTCCCTAAATACAGCACTGTGATAGCACTGAGCATGATACATGCTGCATCCCCTAAGTACAGCACTGTGATAGCACAGACCACAATACATGCTGCATTCCCTAAGTACAGCATTGTGATAGCACTGAGCACAATACATGCTGCATTCCCTAAGTACAGCACTTTGATAGCACTGAGCACGATACATGCTGCATTCCCTAAGTACAGCACTGTGATAACACTGAGCATGATACATGCTGCATTCCCTATGTAGCACTGTGATAGCACTGAGCACGATACATGCTGTGTTCCCTAAGTACAGCACTGTGATAGCACTGAGCATGATACATGCTGCGTTCTCTAATTACAGCACTGTGATAGCACTGAGCATGATATATGCTGCGTTCCCTAAGTACAGCACTGTGATAGCAGTGAGCACGATACATGCTGCGTTCCTTATGTAGCACCATGATAGCACTGAGCACGATACATGCTGCGTTCCCTAAGTACAGCACTGTGATAGCAGTGAGCACAATACATGACATGCTGCATTTCCTAAGTACAGCACTGTGATAGCACTGAGCACGATACATGCTACATTCCCTAATTACAGCACTGTGATAGCACTGAGCACAATACATGCTGCGTTTCCTATGTAGCACTGTGATAACATTGAGGATGTTACATGCTGCGTTTCCTATGTACAGCACTGTGGTAGCACTCATGCTGCATTCCCTAAGTATAGCACTGTGATAGCAATGAGCACGATACATTCTGTATTCCCTAAGTACAGCACTGTGATAGCACTGAGCATGTTATATGCTACATTCCCTAAGTACAGCACTGTGATAGCACTGAGCACGATACATGCTGCTTTCCCTATGTAGCACTGTGATAGCACTGAGCACAATGCATGCTGTGTTCCCTAAGTACAGCACTGTGATAGCAGTGAGCTCAATACATGACATGCTGCATTCCCTAAGTACAGCACTGTGATAGCACTGAGCATGATACATGCTGCATTCCCTAAATACAGCACTGTGATAGCACTGAGCATGATACATGCTGCATCCCCTAAGTACAGCACTGTGATAGCACAGACCACAATACATGCTGCATTCCCTAAGTACAGCATTGTGATAGCACTGAACACAATACATGCTGCATTCCCTAAGTACAGCACCGTGATAGCACTGAGCACGATACATGCTACATTCCCTAAGTACAGCACTGTGATAGCACTGAGCACAATACATGCTGCTTTTCCTATGTAGCACAGTGATAGCACTGAGGATGATACATGCTGCGTTTCCTATGTACAGCACTGTGGTAGCACTCATGCTGCGTTCCCTAAGTACAGCACTGTGATAGCACTGAGCATGATACATGCTGCATTCCCTAAGTATAGCAGTGTGATAGCAATGAGCATGATACATGCTGTATTCCCTAAGTACAGCACTGTGATAGCACTGAGGACGATACATGCTGCATTTCCTAAGTACAGCACTATGGTAGCACTCATGGTGCGTTCCCTAAGTACAGCACTGTGATAGCACTGAGCACGATACATGCTGCATTCCCTAAGTATAGCACTGTGATAGCACTGAGCACGATACATGCTGTATTCCCTAAGTACAGCACTGTGATAGCACTCAGCACGATACATGCTGCATTCCCTAAGTACAGCACTGTGATAGCACTGAGCATGATACATGCTGCATTCCCTAAGTACAGCACTGTGATAGCACTGAGCATGTTATATGCTACATTCCCTAAGTACAGCACTGTGATAGCACTGAGCATGATACATGCTGCATTCCCTATGTAGCACTGTGATAGCACTGAGCACGATGCATGCTGCTTTCCCTAAGTACAGCACTGTGATAGCAGTGAGCACAATACATGACATGCTGCATTCCCTAAGTACAGCACTGTGATAGCACTGAGCACGATACATGCTGTGTTCCCTATGTAGCACTGTGATAGCACTGAGCACGATACATGCTGCTTTCCCTAAGTACAGCACTGTGATAGCAGTGAGCACAATACATGACATGCTGCATTCCCTAAGTACAGCACTGTGATAGCACTGAGCATGATAAATGCTGCTTTCCCTAAGAAGCAGTATATTTGATCCCTAGTAAGGCTATGCTGTCCATGGCCTTGTAAATGCAGCTAGTAAGGAAATGTAGTGCAATGGGATTCTGTGGCCAGAATGAAATTTAGATTATTTATCACAGCAGAACCACCAGCCCAGCTGAGATGATACTGCCTTTTTAAATAAATTGGACAAGGAAGATTGAAGAGATATGGGGTTGTAACTATTAATGGACAAGACTTCAGACATTTAAGGAAAGTAACAATAGTTGCTTCCTTCAATAATTCTTTGAAAGAGTTTCAGTAAGCGATTGATAATATTCATCAGGGAATACAGGAGAAGATACTGCAGGACATGAAGAACCTGGGGAATAAACTGTGTGGATGTCAGGTTGCAGAAGGCTTCACAAATTAGTCTATAGTCAGACATAGTGAATCACAGAAAAAAACACCTTCCGTTTAGTCTCATGTGGCATCCAGTATTGGTATGCTGTGTATTATAAATGCCAAAAAATTTAAAAAAAAACATAGAAGCTGTAAATACTTACATTACTAAATGAATATTTATACAAAACTGTAACCTTGCTCAGTCTTACCTCTCCCCATGTAGCCCTGACTATTCTGTCAATGTATGCATCTTCACCTTGTTTTAAAGTTATGTTCATTTTTGTTATATATAATAGGGGAAAATGACATTTTATACAATATTGTAAAGTCATTTGTATTTTCAATATAGCATCAATGGATCCTCACCTACCGATGTTTTAATATGGGCCAAGTGGACAACGGTTACCCGCTGCATGAAAAGTACAGATAATTCTGAGCACAAGTAAGGATATGATGTATATAGATGGCAGATGTCCAGTTGCTGTTTCCTGTATGTTGAACTCTTACCCTATACGAATATTAGGCTGAGTCTTACTTTATACTGCTTATGATATCACTTTTCTGATGAAGTTGTGGAATGTGTGAACTTAGTGTTTTAAATAAAGGCATTTCGCTCATTGCCTGCAGCTGATATAGGCAGTTTGTATTGTCCATAAACTAATCAGTTCACATTAATAATGTCAGTGGTTGAGAAAATAATGTTGGCAACTTAGTTTATAAATTTGCCTATTCACAAAGTCTTGTGATGATGCTAACTATTTAATGTTTATAAAGACCTTGGCTTGTATCATGCTGTACAAAGCTGAATTGTAGTGTGACATACACATGCTACAAATACATAGTAATGTGTGTAACGAGGTGTTCACAGTATAGATGTCATTGTGTTCTTGCAGGAATTATGTTCCACAATTGTGAAGACAGTTTACAAAACCTGGAATTGAAAAAAAAAATAATATATACAATACAATTCCAGGAAGAAGTGCAACTCAATTAAAATGGGCAAATATTCCTTCAATGCACATTGCAATTTAAATTGAGTAGCTTAAACATGTATATTGCAAATTTATAATTGTATGTTGCTGTAAAACAGTTCTGCTGTTGAGGTGTATGCATATTTCTGAGGCAGTTACATGTGCATGTCTTGTTCAGTTTCCAGAATTATTGCTGCCCCATTCATGGCACTATCCAGAGAAATTAAATTATGTGCACAAATATCAGAAACTGCTAAAATTATAGTTGATGCTTCATTAAATACATTATTTTACAGTACATTAAGGAAGTAATGTATCACCCCTGAACAAAATAAATGGATAAATGCACTTGTCTTATGACAGCCCTCATGAACTACTATAGCTTCATGCTACTGTGCTACAAAATATGTCTTATATCTGCCTTTCTGAAAGTTCACAGCCACTATGTTAATTCAGTTTCCTTGAAAAAACATGGAGTGAAAATACAACTGTTCTTGAGTTGGGTCCTTACCTGGCAAGCTGTATATGTATACCCTAAAATTTAAAAGTTAATAGATGTATTTCCAAAATAAAATTCTTGCACTTCCTAATGACAGCAGCCACTTCTGGAGCAAGCATTCAAGAGACTCATTTCCATCATTTTCTCAAGTATCACTTCATTTCCACTGAATCTACTGTTCCATCAAAGGAGATTTTCTTTTTGTTATGCAGTATCACTTTTAGAGAATGAACTGTAATGTTCCACTGGCATTTACGAGTAAAGAAGTCACATTTGATATACAGTAGAGTCAATTATCTGAACGTTTATTATCCAAAACGTCAGTTATCTGAACCAACCTTCCAAAGTTTTCGAATAGGAAAAATGATAAAGTCTGTATATGTAAACATTATACATATTCACTTAAGCATGTTTTTTGAGCTTGTACCAGCTTGTGTGTGAAAAATATGTCCACTGAAATTGCTGAATGGTTGAAAAGTGTATCAAGCATGCAGAAAAAAATAAGATTTTAGAAGTTTTTTATCCGGGTCAATTATATGTTTGATTATCCAAACAGTTTGATTATATGAACTACCATTGGTCCCAATTAGTTTGGATAATCAACTCTTTACTGTACTTAAAATCTGGTCTCAGAATACTAAAAAAAAGTTTTGGTGAGTCACAAGGTATGTCATTAATGAGGAAAAAAGAAACATTTCCTGCATTTATAATCATATAGCAAATTGCCTTTTTTTCATTTAAGATTAAAAGGAAATCAGCCTGCAACTGTGTCAGTTTCTGACAGGTGGTCATATCTCTAAGATATGAGAGTCAAAAACACATGAGAGGTGATAACACATCATCCTATCTACAGGAAAAAAATGTATTTGTAACAATAGAACTGCGTGAGCATTCTGTGGGCATAAAACACTTGACAGTGAAGACACTAGTGCGTTGCTGATTCTTGGGGAAATGGGCACTGTCAATGGTGATACTAAGTGTTCTAGTACTGATCAAGGTAATAAACTGATGCAGGTGAGTTTAAACGACTTTATTTTGTTTTACATCAAAATGTATTTGTGGTTTGTTTGACAGCTCTGTGGGTTGTGCTTTTGATGCAACCTGTACACATGATTTCCTGATAAACCAAATAGATTTGTTAGGATGCGTTTCTGGCTATATTTTGTACATCTTTTACTGTTTTACTGCATTGTATATGAGGGCATATATTTGCTGAAATTAGATGGGAAGAAGAAAGGTCAGTGTGAAAGTATGGGGATTCTACTTACTTCATAGGTTCATAGGTTGGTACTAGGCTATCAGCCCTAGGGCCTAAACAAGCCTAGCCATAACAATTCCCTGGCTATTTCTTCCCACACTATTTACTTCCCTGGACCCCTGTCTAGCAGGATGACTGATGTGATCCCTGGGGTGAATTTCCTATCTCCCATCCAATCGTTAAGGTTCCTTTTGAAGAAGGCCAAAGAGGCACTCTGCTTGACATGTATGGGCAATCTATTCCAGAGTCTGGGGAGTCTCTGGGTCAGAAACCTATCCCTCCAGCATGTTTTGTTTATTGTGATGACAAGGTTTAGATCCCTGGAGCGTGTGGCTCTGAAGGATTTGGATTTCTTTAAGTGTAGCATGTCCAACAGCTCTGGGTTTGACATGGCCCTGTATGTTAAGCAGAGATCGCCTCTGAGTAGACGATATGCAACAGAGTATAGCTGGAGTTTTTTAAGGCGGTCAGTGTAGGGCATCTGCTTTAGGCCTGCGATTCTTTTAGTGAGGTATTTCTGCGGCCTTTCCAGTTGTTGCAGATGTCTTGAAAGGTACATACCAAACGGGGCGTCGTATTCTATAATGGGTCTAATAAGGGATGAGTACAGTGGGACAATGATCTCCTTTTTTCTGGATGAAAAGCCCTTAGTGATGAGGTGTGCCACATAGAAGGATTTACTGACTGTTGTGGTGATGTGGTTATCGAAGGTGAGACCACTGTCCACCTGTGTCCCTAAGTCTCATCACACTTTCGGTATTTAGTGTACTGCCACCTATATGGTAATTCATGCGTGCATGTTTTTTTCCCAAAGGGGATAACTATACATTTCTTGGCATTGAGCTTGAGCCCATGGCTCTGTCACCAAGCATCTGTTTCTGTAAGGCCCTTTTGTAGAGTATCCACATCATTTGGGGATTCAATAATGGCTCCCTGTTTGCAGTCATCTGCGAACTTTGTTATCCAGAGTCCCTTAGTGTTGGCCTGTACTTTAGAGAAGTAGATGCCAAACAAGAGCGGTCCCAGGACTGAACCATGAGGTACTCCACTTGTCACTTGTCTGGAGCTGGGTTTGGAGTTGGCTACATTTACAGTGTGTGTTCTATCAGTAAGCCAGTTAGCAACCCATTGGGTGACGTAGGGATTAATGCCCAGCATAGTAAGTTTATCTATGATTCCAGAGTGGGTGATGGTGTCAAAGGCCTTGGCAAGGTCTAGATAGGCTGTGTGGACCACCTTACCCTTGTCCATGGCTCTGTAGACTGATTCAAAGAAGTCAATCAGGTTCAGGAGACAAGATCGGCCCTTCATGAACCCAAACTGGGTGGGGTCCAGTGTTTAAAGGTTGCCAATGTCTTTGTTTATAAGTTCCATGATAATACGCTCCATGGCCTTGCAGATAAGGCTTGTCAGACTGATGGGACGGTAGTTTCCGGGATCCAAGGTGGATCCCCCCTTGTGGAGTGGGATAACTGTAGCTCTGTGTCACTCAGTGGGCATGAAACCTGAGGTGAGGCTATGATTAAGCATGACACTTAGGTGAGGTGCCAGTTCATATTGTAGTTCACGTAGTACACAGCCCAAGATGTCATCTGGTCCCATAGATGCTGTATTCTTAGCTTTGGAGAGTGCATTTTTTACATGTGTGGCCATTATTACTGGAATTTGGTAATCTTCCGGTATTGAGATGGACCATTTAGGGGGTGGGGGGGTGAAATTGGCACTGAATCGATCTGCCAGGATATTGGCAATATCCTTGGAAACAGTATATTTAATGCCATTCTGTTTTAGCTCAGAGCAGATCTGAGCATTGCCATTTAGATTCTTGACATAGTTATGGAATGTCTTGTGGTTGTCTTTGGAATCTTTGGCATATTTATTTTCGTAACTAGCTTTGGAGGATTTTATGAGGGATCTCAGTTTCTTACTGAGGCTTTTAAGGAAGATTTTTGCATCCTGGGATTTTCCTCTTTTCTGCAACAGTTTTTTCCTTTTGTTGTAAAGTTTGTTTATGGCAGGGGACCACCAGATTGGCTTCCTTTGTTTGGATGAGAGCATCTTGGTTCTATTTGGGATTGCACGATTCATGCATGAGCGTATCTGTTCGTACAGTGCCTTAGTATAGGATTCAGCAGTTGAACTTTCAGTTCCCGTCTGCATGGGTGTCATGAAGTTTGTCACTTCTGACTTGAGTACTATGAAGTTGGCTTTGGAGAAGTTTTTTATGGAGGTTTCCTTACTGGGGGTGGGAGTAGGATGTGTATGTTAAGGGTGATTAGTTTATTGTCAGACCTGACTAACGAGGGGGTGACCATAGGTGTGGAGCATTGATTTCTCATGTTGGTAATGACCATGTCTAGGATATTGGAGCCCCTGGTGGGACTATGGATTAGTTGATCCAGGGCTTTGCAATTTATGAATTCCAAGATCCATTGGGCAAAGGTGTTGGTACAGGAGTAGTTTTCCCATTTAATGGCAGGGTAGTTGAAATCACCCAGTATTAGGGTGTTTGGTTCTATCTTAATATTTTCCAGTATGTTTAGAAAGGTGTAGTGAGAATCTTGGGGTATGGTGGGGGATCTGTAGCAACCTACAATTTGGATTGCAGTCTTACCTAGTGTTAGTTGTACCTGGAGAATTTCAGACGCATTGTGTTGGGCAACTAGCCTGGTGGTGTGAATATCCTTGGTGAATATGGACACTCCTCCACCTTTAGTGTTTCGGTCCTGCTTTGGTGGACGAAAAGTGTGGTAAGAGTTGTAGCCTGGTATTACTCTATGCTTACCAGTCTGGGTAAAGTTTTAGATTAACATATCTGATCTGCAGGTAATAATGCAAACTGATTGTAACTTTTCCTTTCAGATTTTAACAGACATAAATCATTAACATCTTTTGTCAAAGATGGTCCAATGCAACATTCCAAAGACCAACGCCCTGTATGAATTCAAATGTACATAAGGCAGATGAAAGAAAAGAGATTACAGGTTATGTGCACATTTAAAAATTATCATATATTTGGCTTTTCCACTTTGACTGCCAAAATGAGAAATAGAATGCCTTTGATATATATTTTAAAGACTGAGCATTGTGGGATTACTTGCTGCTTGCTGAATATACAGTCCTAAGGAAAACTGTTCTATATTCCAGGCTGAAATCTCATCAGCTTTCTTAGACATAACATCCAAGAACAGACTCTTGTTGGCATCAGTATTCATTAACTACATTTGTTTCCAAAACAAGAACCACAGTTAATCTCATTATTCAAAATCAAGATCAGTAGAACTGATTTTACTGGACATCCATGCATTTATTTATTTTCAGGTTAACTGTTTAATCTATTTCAGGGGAATGGAGGAGCTGGAGACTATATTGGGAATCAATGGACATGAGCAATGCAGACAAATGAATCCTTGAAAAGACACAACACACACACACACACATATATATATATATATATATATATATATATATATATATATATATATATATATACACACACACACACACACACACACACACACACACACACACACACACACACACACACACACACACACACACACACACACAATCACTCCTAAGGCATATACACCTATGGGCATTTTACAGGAGCACTAGTTCACCACTGGTGCACCTTTGAGTTATAGGATGACATTAGAACATCTGGAAAAAATATGTCACAACTTACATGAAGTATATTATTTTGCCAAACCAAGACGCTCTGAGCCAGTGTTATAAAACATTCCCTCTTGCTGAGCCTTAACTGACTAACTGCAGTGTGCATGTTGTAGTTTATTAAAGTTATGTACAGAGCACTACTTTTCTTTGTGCTACTTATAGGAGTTAAGTTTTCAAATTTTAATTCCAGTTTTCCGTATCTACATATTTCCTGAGTACTGTTCACATACGTCCCATTTAATTTGTTACATTAAGAATGCATTGAGTATTGTGTAGCAAAACGGAATTAATGAAATACTTAATGTCAGGTTACAATAAACATGTAAACATTTTTCCTTTGTTTACCAGGCTAGTCCTACTAAGCTTGTGGTCTCTTTTCAGGAGAAACATGAAATGGTATTAATACTACTAGGGGAAATTTGACCAGGACACAGGAGAACTTTCCCCACTATTTTTATGCCATTGATCTTTTATAACCAACTGAGCTACCACCAACTCAAGCAGATGTAACCTTGGCTTGACATTTCCTTCAAAGATTAACAAAGTGAGAAGTGCAGTACCTCTTACTGCTATACAGTAGTGTCAGAGATCTGATCACCCATAGTGAGAATAAAACCTATGGCCTTTTGGTCTTCCAGCACCAAGAGTAAGTGTGCTTCCTGTTGCACCACTGACACTGTCTTTATTATAGAGCAGTGTAAAGCTAAAAAGCATATCTACCTATTAGATATGGCATCTCAGCACCAAGCAGTGAATACTAATAAGCAGGGGTCTTTTCAGACGTCATAGCTGCAGTATCCTGCAATTGAAACTATGGATTCCATAAATAAATACAACAGCAGCCAGCAAATAAAAAAGTAAATGCTATGGCTTCATAAATATTTTGTCTGAGGTGGAAGGTGTTCAAGTACTTTGCATGTCATATTTGGGTGGAGTGCTGCATCTACCAACTCCACCACTAAATATGTATTTTAATGTCAATGAAAGTAAAGGAAATGCTTAGGTTTGCAAGAAAATTGGATATTTACTTCTGAGGCTGTGTAAGCTGAGAGGTTGAATATATAAATTGTCAGGGGATTTCTAAGTATGCAGGTTTCCTCTAGAGTGTGTTGGTGCATGTAACCTTTCTTTGGTTTCTGAGAGGCTACATGGGAGCTTGCACTCTGCAAAAGTATGACACAGAGGGTGGTATTCATAGTCATTATGTAGGCGCATTAAGGCTATCCATGCTGTCCATGAATGATGGACTTTCATACTCTATAAATCACAGTAATATGCAAATGTGTACAGCCAATTATGGATGTAACTTGCTCTGGTTTGTGAAGTGGTGCATGGGGGCTTGCCCTCTGCTAATGTATGACATGGGGGTTGGTATTGATATGCATTACACAGATGCATTAAGACTAGCCACATTGTATGTGAATGAGTGCAACTAAATTGGAATTCATACACTAATGCACAATGACTTCAAATGAGATAAACAAATGAACTCATAATAAGATGTAAATGAGGAATGATGTAACCCAGCTTATGCAAATGAAGCATTCTCTCAAACATTTACAATTCATAGTGGAATTTTCCCACTTGTCCAGGCCATCCATAGACATGGCATGAGGAGCTTCACCAACCCCTATCTAATTTGCAGTCCATGAAAATGTTGTCATTTGCTGCTAGCCTTGTTATTTCCAGGTGAGAGTTGCTTATCTTGAATGACCTAAAATAACTTGTGCCCAGTGGAGCCAGCATGTGAAGAAGGTGGAGATACAACCAGAAGATAACTAACAGTAACTCTGATAATCAGGAGATACTTGACAGGTTTGGAATGGATAGGGACATTATAAGGGTCTTAGTAGCTATGTATGACCCCCACTAGGGTACTGTAGGAATGGTGGACTTTCTATCCCTGCATACAGTAAGATATATATAACCCTCACTAGACATGCCAGGGGAACCTTGCAGAGGCAGACTGGGGACATGTTGGTCATCTCACTGTCTTCTACCTTGAGGATATTTCAACAGTTCCTGGATGTACTCTTGCCATATGTGAAACAGTGTATCTTTTTCTCAGTATAACCTCAGGATAGAGTCAGGACTATACGTGCCTATTATGGGTGACACATTTCCCTGAGGTACTTGGTGCAATATATAGCATCCATGTTGCAATTAGAGCCCCTTCTGGTCCATGAGGGGAGCAGTACCACAGTAGGAAAGGCTACCATTCCATCAATTGCCAGGTAGTATGTGATGCTTGGGGGTACATCACCGATGTCTCTGTCCACCATCCTGGCAGTGCACATGATTCCCATATCTGGCACACTAGTTCACTCTAACACCTCTTCCTGCATGGCAGGATAGGCAGTGGTCATCCTGTTTGTGAGATTTTTTTTTAGTTTTTACGATGCATTTAAGTAGTTGTTTTTGGTAAAATGTATTGCTGAATAATAAATCACTTTTCCATTGTTATGCTCTACACATATTTTTATTCTCTGTCTTTTTTTTTGTCTTTCAGGTGATGCTGGATATCCACTGGCTCCATGGATCATGACAGCAGTGAGAAATCCAAGCTGCAGAAGAGACCTATAACATGTCCCTGTCCCAGACCCGTATTGTCATTGAGAGGGTCTTGAGTCCCCTGAGGAGCCATTTCAGGTACCTGGATGACTCTGGGGAGGGGGGGTGATCATCAGTATTAACCAGCTATTGTATGCATGATGTTTACAGCCTGTTGCATTCAGCACAACATGATCATGTGCCAGTCTGGTGGTCAAGTGACCACTCCAAATATGAGTAATGATGACCAGCTGACAGTAGTAGTAAAGGAATCCATGTAGCAGGCTCACGCAGAGCATATGGCTGCACAGGTGAAGAGGTGGAGTCTAGTCCAGAACTATGGATTCTGACTTTCAGGTTAGTTTTTCCTCTATTGTAATAAACACATAGAGTATAACTGAGGCACGCAGTGATATCTGTGGGCTACGCTGTGTGGTGCAAGGCCTGCTGTCAGTTGTTCATATAACAGTCCTTCTCATCTTTAAATATTTTTTTTTATTTCAGAACTGTTTGTAAAGTCATACCTGAGTATTCACTGACTCTTGTTCAGTGATGTTGCAAGGCTTTACATATATATTAACCACAATTTAGCTGTTTTGCCAAATAAATGATGCTGAAGAGGTGACAATAACTTTTTATGTACTGATGTACTGAGTGTCTTCATGTGGTATAATTATGAAAAATTAATTCATTAATTCAGTATTTGACTTGAGTTCATTCTTTGCATTTGTATGAAAACAAATAATTTTTTATATTATGCAATATCTTCACAGATTAATGTATTGATGTTTGCTGAGGTACTGTACATCAGATTATTTCATTTTGTCATACATAATTTCTGACTTCAGAGACAAAAAATATTTGTGCAGTGATGAAGGTGAAGTGGCAGCAGGTGTGTTTTTCTACATTTCAGGATATACATTTTAATCAGTAATTTTCTAATCAATGTTTTTTTCAAAATGTGTGCAGTACTACTTTGAAGTTGTAGGTAACTGTTAGCTACAAGAAAGGTAAGGCATACAGCAGTGGTGTTAATGACTACAATCTCATATTATGCCATACAGATTTCTTTCCACAGGGTTTTTAAGCAGCACCTTTACAGGGATGAAATGTGTCCTTGGCTCACCCTTTTTTGTTTATTTATTTTTTAATGAATAACTTATTCACCTTATTTACTTCTGTTTCGGAAGATCTGATTGTAAGCCAGTGTTAATTCACAATAGTTCAGAATCAAATGAGTTATGTATTTCTATTAAAGATATGCTTGGTGATAGTGCAAGTGAGTTTGAAGAGGGATGGTTATGAGAACTGGATGGTGAGTTGGCCTGATGTAGTGACCTATTTGATACAGGTGATCTTGCAGACACTGATCTGAGAGTGCTGTAGGACAGTGACTGGGACCTTAAATGAGAGGTTCTGCTAGGTATAGATGAACACTGATGTGGCCTGCATAAGACATGCCCAGACGAAATTTCCATAGAGGAACAGTGTGGAAGCTCCTGCATCAAAAATGGCCGCTGAATGATCCAGGATAGTGCCATTTTCACGTGCACGAGTGGTCCTACACTGTTCTTACACAGAAAACCAGAAAATATGCAAATCACTTCATTTGCTGGGGAAAACCATGCAAATGAGGTGATTTTGCAATCTAGCAAGCTGCCAGGTCTCCGTGTTAGAACAGCGTCAGTGCAGAAATGTATTCGGATAGTAACCGAATACATTTCTGCATCTGACAAAACAGAGACATGACAGCTCATGTAAAAGCATGTATTATGTTTAATACACACGCTAATGGCCAAATATAAGGCCATTGACATTAAAAACAGTTTATTTTTTTTTTAAATTAAACTTTTTTTTTTGGCCGATCTCAGCCATTTAAACTTAGGGTAGTGACGTGCAAACGGGATCATGCCAAAAATAAAAAAAAAAAATGAGAAAAGTCAATTTTAAGTTAAGTCTGCATTTTGCTATTATAGTCAATGGCATGCAGAATGTGAACAATACCAGGGAGCACTGGTTGTCAAGGGAAAGGGTCCATTTTTAGTGCAGTAACTAATGACCTACACACTAGGGTATGCAAATGAGGGGAGTTATACTGAATCACAGATTTCTTCAAAGTGTCAGCTTGTACCTAACCGTGTAAGTACAGCAATACAAAAGTACAAGTCTAAGAGCTGGATGACTTCATAAAGGGTCTGTCATGCTTGCTGTAAGCTCATTGGAGCTCTATGGTGCATATTTGCCTTTAGCTAAGCACAGCTAAGGAAGGGGGAGTGTCTGATATGCCTGAGCAGTGTGTAAATAGCCTAAACGTGTGTGCGCGCGCCATGAAATGGGTTTTAAATATAAACAAAAAAAAAAAAAAGAGGAAATGGCAGCACTGTTTGCATTTCAGCACTGGGTAAGTGCGGCGCTCCTCGGGGCTTAAATAGGGAGGAACTGGGAAGGGAAAACAGCAGTAGGAAGGCAATCCAGAAGAACTAGCTTAGCTGGCAGGTGGAATGTATCAGAATCAGCCAAATACACATGCAGCAGCCCAGCACACTAATATAAAGTATGCAAACACCTTACAGACTGGATGTAGGAGAAACAGCAGTAGGAAGACAATCCAGGAGAACTAGCATAGCTGGCAGGTGGAATGTATTAGAATCAGCCAAATACACATGCAGCAGCCCAGCACACTACTATAAAGTATGCAAAAAGCTTGCAGACTGTTTTTTTCTCACAAAGTCTACACCACCGGTCTACACAGATGGGGGATTTTTAACAGGCAAAACTAACTAAAAATGTTAGAGGCTGCAGCTGCTTTACTCCATTAATATGTGCTAGAGACTGAGGGTGGTGAGGAGGAGAATGCTGACAACCGACACACAGTGAGGAGAAGGAGAAGAGTGTACAGACCCAGGGTAACATACCAGGGCCTACATGAGCTGGAGATAGCGGAGAGCTATAGGGTGGACAGGGACATTCTACAGCAAATCATTCTGCTGTGCCGGCCATGCCTCACACACAGAACTAATAGAGGGGAACCCATCCCAGTAGATACCAAGGTATGTCTAGCCTTAAGAATACTAGCCACAGGTAGCTTCCAAAGACCAACTGGGGATATCATGGGGGTTTCACAGGCATCAGCATCCAGGGTACTCCACCAGTTCTTGGATGCCATGACACCACATGCCAATGAGCACATTTATTTCCCCATCACCCATGAGGCATTGACCCGAAGTATGCATCTTCCACCGTACAGCAGAATACCCTGAGGTAGTTGGTGTTATAGACTGCACGCATATCCACATCAAAGCACCACCTGTTGAGTGGGGAAGGGTCTACATAAACTGCAAGAGCTTCCCCTCCATCAACTGCTCTGTCATATGCGATGCCCAGGGCATTATCATGAATGTGTGTGCTGGCAGCCCTGTAAGCTATCACAACTCCCACATCTGGCATTGCTCACAGCACTATCAGGCGTTTGCCATTAGGGACATCCCATATGGCCATCTAGTGGGAGATGCTGTATATGCACAGGAGCCATGGCTGATGACACCCATCAGAAATGCTCACACACCTGAACAAGAACTCCATAATGAGGCATACGTACAAACTAGGATTATTGTAGAGCATGTGTTTGGGATGCTCATGTCACGGTTCTGCTGCCTTGACATATCCAGTGCAGCCTTGCAGTACTCTCCAGCTACATGTACACAAATGTTCATAGTATGTGCCATGCTACACAACATGATCCTGTGGAAACAGCTGCAGTAGGAACAGCATGGGGCAGGGCTACATAGCCCCACACCATTGCCAAGGCCAGCACAAGCAGAGAGGGACTCAGAGGAGAAACATCCTAAGCCTGGCCCTGTAGGCAAAAGGAGATGTGCCCAGTATGCCCAGGCCTTGGTAAAGAGGCAACGTATAGCTCACACACTGACACTGTAGGGGCCCAGGGACTTTTACCTTTCTCCGACTTGCACAGAGTAAAAGGGATGCCAAACATGACACTACCTGTGCTTTGACATGTATAGGGAGTGTACTATGTGCATCCAACATAGTCATCCCTCCAGCACCATCCTCAATACTGGCCCAGCAACAGGTTAAGCTACCCTTCCTATCAATTACTGAATGGAGTAGTATGTTCTCATACTTGTATGTGTGATATGGATGCAAGCATACAAGGGAATTGGGTGGCTGAATAGGATAGCAGCAGACAGCTATATGGGACAGCAGGAAATTCACAACAAATACTGGTGTCAACATACTAGGGAGCACAACAGAAGGTGACAACCCCCACCACAGTACATGTCATGGCCAAAATAATTGTGGGTGTCAATAGGTCACACACATGAATGTCAGTGAGGGTCACATACCCACCACCAGCTTCACACAGTAGGACAAGTGCCGATGACTATAAAGAAAGGCTGTGCTAAAGCTCCCAAATGATGGCAATGGTGAACAGCCCCCCACCAGACCTACACAGACATACTACAATAGGTCTGGCAGCTGCATTCTAGTTCTGAAGGGTAAGAAGTCTGAAATGGAAATTTATGCAATTAAGATCTAACATGTGTACTCTACTGATATGCCTCCTGTATTCATGATAGGTCACAATACAATATGAAATGGAAGCCAACAGAGTAACCGAAATACCAGTACAGTTATTGCAAATGGTTAAAGTATGCAGGTGTGCACCCCACCCACAATCCCACTTTGAAATGCAGTAACAGATGGCCTGCAGCATTCTCAAATGGCCTACAGTCCTCTGGCAAGGGCTCATGCCTCACCCATAGTGCCAATGGATGGAATGTCAGGGGGTCCCAACTAACAATCTAACACAGTAAACAGAAATCAAATGCAAGGCCATGCTGACAAATGCCAGTAGCATGCCACCCTATGTCCTACTGCAAGGACTGTGTCCCAGGCCATAAATACTACTGGGATAAAGGCCCAGCTATAGGGATGCCTCTGAGATATTGCTTACATAATGTTAGGAAGAGGAGAGAGTAATGGGGGTGTAGAAGCACGGGTGTTATGAAGTGTGTGAAGTCTGAAACCCTAATGTCTGCCCATACTACTCCCTAACTGCAAACCCATGAATGAATAGCTACAAAACTGCTTGTAAACCACAATGTGAAGGTAATTTGACCAGATATACAAGTCCTGCTTCTGGATAACCTGGGTGTATCTGTACAGCTGAGAGGTATGGCCATTCCATGAAGTTGAGAAAAGCACAAGAAGGGGATCCCCAGCCAGCATACTAACAAGGTGCTGGACCATTTACACAGAACCAGCAGTCTATTGTCTGTAGCTACCCTTCCACAATGGCAGGGGTGTGCCAGAATGTGTAGTCTATATGCCTCAGAATGTTGGTCTCAACTTTCTTCATCCTGTATTTCTCTGGTAAATAACTGTGAGCAAAGAATGATAACTGTCAGTAGTTGATGGCAGGATACATCACAGTGTAAAACAGTACATATGTCAGGAAACCTATGCTACAACTATACATGTCACACAAGCAGCACAGACAGCAACAGTTACAGTATCCCCTGTATGTCATGCACATTGTGTCTCCATATTGGCAACCTCTCTACAGATATCCTGCAAAAACAGTTTGCTAGGTGTAGCTGTAGCATACAAAACCCTGAACTGGAGTCCAGCCCTTCTTGGTATGGATGCACACACTCAATATAGGAGGTCATACTGGGCATGCTCCTACACTTAGAGAAATGAAGCCCATGTCTCACAACACAGTGGACTACATATATCAGTTATTTGCAGCTGTCTGTGCACACACACCAAATTGTACACCATTGATACTTCACACACACACATTGGATAGGAATACTCACACACATCTAAGGCTAACATAATATAATATGTCAAACATACACACACAGAGACGTGGGGAAGAGAAAGACAGACAGCGATAGAGAGAATCCCATTATGAGGCCTTTCCCACCCAGTATACATTCCATTGGCCTATATCACATGATGCGCTGATGTTATTCACTGTATAAATACCTTTGATTAGCCCCCAGCCCTATAATCTCAGTGGTGTTTGTGACAAATGTGTGACACTACAATGCAAGTAAGTATCCATGTAGCAGTTGTAATCTCAGTCCTGTGAAATGTTAAGTTGTGTGTGAATGTGTGTGTTTCTAGATGAATGTGGTTGAGGCCATTCACACACACTAAACTTCCCTTACCCTTCCTTCACCACTGCCGCTGATGTCACTCACCTTCAAAGATACCTTTGGTGAGTGCTTCAATATATAATCTCTGTGGTGCTTGCAATAACTGTGTAATACTATAGTGTAGCAAACTAGTTAGGTAAGAGTTCTAATCCTGGTCCTGGCAACTGTGAAAATGCATGGGTTTGTAGACACCTGATTTTGTGGTCATTCACACTTACTACACTTCCCTTACCCCTCCTTAGCACTGCTGCTGATGTCACTCACCTTCAAAGATACATTTGGACAGTTCTCCAACATATAAGCTCCATGGCATGTGCGATAAATGCGTACACTGTAGTAGCAATACATACCCTAGGTAGGGATTTGAAACTCAGTACTGGCAATCATGTGTGTGTGTGTGTGTGTGTGTGTGTGTGTGTGTGTGTGTGTGTGTGTGTGTGTGTGTGTGTGTGTGTGTGTGTGTGTGTGTGTGTGTGTGTGTGTGTGTGTGTGTGTGTCTCTGTCATCAGTGTCCTGGGTGGGTGTTGGTGTGATTGTGTAATAACAGGATCCATTGGGGGGTGGGTTTTGCTAAATTATTATATTGAGGACCTAGTATATGTCCCAAGGTCCACATTACAAGGCCAACAGTTGTCAAACATCATAGAGGTTGGTGTGGACAATCCACAGCCCTAAATGTCTAGTGCCATGTGCAGTGACTATGTGACAGTATGGATTATTGAACAATATAGACAACCCTTCTAATACTCAGAGACCACTCTTGCACCAACGGATCATACACAAACACACTTGGCTAGGCAGCAACCACTATAGTTCTCTTGAAAATTGCCTCACAGATAGTACCCACAATGTGATTGCAGTGGACTACATGCCTGTCGACCACAATAGTGCCACTGACATTAGAAAGCACATTGATGTGCTACATCTCCTGACTGTGTGTTATCCAGCAAGTAAAAGGACATGGCACCCTGTTCCATCCCCTCAGTAGCCCAATCAATGTGCACAGTGGCCCTTTTACGGTGTACACCACTGGACACCTGCAACAACTGTAGAGGCTGCAAATGTACTCCACAAAGATAATACCAGGCCTTACACACATGCCCTGTATAACCCATGGTGGTGATGCTGCGGTAGCATTGTCGCCTCACAGTAAGACACTGTCTGGTTCGATTCTCAGCTAGAGCATCTTCTGCATAGAGATGTGCATGAATGGACGTACCTTCGTTAAAGGTTGTGCGTCAGGGCTGGTAACTCGGCACGTAAAAATCAACTACCAATCATTAGTGGACCGGAGTTCCACTGTGGTGACCACTAACCGGGAAAAGCTGAAAAGACACAACAACAACACACATGCCCTGTATGGACAGACTCCTATAACTCCAATGAATTCCTGTATCATACTGTCTATGTAGATGCAACCACTGCCTGAGTTACATAGCCATATCTTACCAAACTGTGTCAGGAATGCTACATCAGAAGATCCCTATCTGTCCACACAACATGCCCCAGATACCTCAAGCACATGTCCACACTCCAAAGGACATACTTGTGGAATAGGTTCATAACATGGACACTGTCCATGGTATGGAATATAAATAACATACATGTGAAGTAATGCACATCACTGGCTATCCACAATACACATCTGGATGAGTGGATGGGGAGTATGATACCCACCTTTAGGGATCAACCCAGTAAGTATACTCATTAGTCACACTGGGGACTGTTTTGATGTGGCCTGATGCCAGGGTATTTCCTTGGGCTAGCCTTGTAGAGCCTTCATGGATCTCAGTACTGCCAAATATGTGTCTGTGTGTGTGTGTGTGTGTGTGTGTGTGTGTGTGTGTGTGTGTGTGTGTGTGTGTGTGTGTATAGTAATCTCAATGTGTTTGTTTGATGAATACCCCCTGGGGGTGTGGTTATTAGCAAACAGAGGTGTGTCCAAACCGCCACACTTACCATTCTCCACTCTGACACAGATGGTGTCTATCACCATAAACCTATATACAACCTTCAGCTCTACAATCTGCGAGGCATATGCAATCACTGTTGTACAGACCTGTGAAATTTGTGCAGATACAGCTTTACCTTGCCTATGACATGGTTGATGTGTTACTGCACTGCCATACCCCTTGGTCTTGCTGCAGGGCCACATCCTGGTGACACATAGAGGTCTAGAACACAAACAGGATACAGCATGTGAGAACACATTCACTCAACATTAAGAATATCAATAATGCATCATGGCTTAAACTATACACACACTCAGATGTGTACCCCTTACAAATGCCAGATGACAGCACCCTACACAGCATTACCTACACACAATTTATTAAGTTCACCCTGTGCGTCAGACCCATATTTCCATGTCTCTGCATAGATGTTTTGGATGTCAGGGATCTGATACAGGTTTCATCATATGCACAGGGTGTTGTGTGGTTTTGACAGAGCCCTCGGCTGTGCCACTTGGGTGACAATATGGGTGTATGTTTGGAGTATGGGAATGGCATGGCCTGTGCAGGTGTGGTGCATGTGTGTAGAGGTGAGTTGATTGTGATGTGTGTGTGTGTATGTGTGTGTGTGTGTGTGTGTGTGTGTGTGTGTGTGTGTGTGTGTGTGTGTGTGTGTGTGTGCACAGACACTTCATGTGGCTGCTCTACACTGATGTTTTCTGGACAGCTGTGGCCCATACATGGCAGGATGTACAGTTTACCACCTCTGGGCATGGACATGTGAACTGGATCTGTCAAGGGTATCACGGGCACTACCACTGACAAGGCTGGGGATAGTACTGCTCCTTGATGGTAACGTGTGTCTGCTGGATCCATGACCCTGTTGGGACCATCCAGGACCATGTGCCCATGGCCTGTGGTGTCTTGGTGTGAATATCACACCACCCTCACTAGTGCTGGTGTTACTGCCTATACGGGAGCGTGATGGTGCACAGCCACGTGCATGCCCAGATGATCATGGTTCTGAGCTACTTTCACATGGCTGTTGCCTCTCGTCTGCCATACATTCAAGCACAGATACTCCATGGTGGAGGAGTGCCATGACCTGACCCCACCATCTATCTGCAATCTCATTGCCCTCACATATGGCTGCAATGATTTCTTGAAAATCTCCATGGGCACCAGGGAGATGTTCTTCCACCAGACTGCGTACTTATCTGGTGTTGCATTCATTACTTGCCTGTGCATCCATTACAGACTGAAACATGCACCTGGTTACTGCAGCAGTGGCACTTCCAACATGGGCTGGACAGGCAGCCATTCTTTTCTGAGCACCCCTGCCTGCCTGTGTGGTATTTCGCCAGTGCTCTGACTATGGCCAGTGCCTGGACACTCACTTGCCATAGTCACCACACTTGCATGTTTTGTGCCAGCACCCAGCTGTCCTTCTGTTATGGCCACTGCTGATGGGGAATGGGTGGCCATTGTGACTTTGTGTGGGGATGGGATTGATATAGGTGGGATGCAAACCAATGACACCTGTGCCTCACCATGGGTATCATCATGGTCAGAGTCACCAAACAAAGTAATATCATTTACCCTGTGGGAGGGACTGTGAGCACCATGGCCACCTGTGAAAAAAAGACAACATATATATACATTACTATCGACACTATAAAATTTGGTGGCACACACACTCACGCACTCACATACTCTCTCTATCTCTCTCTCTCACTTTCTCTCACTCTCTCACACTCTCTCACACTCTCACACTCTCTCTAACTCACTCACACTCACACTCATTCACACTCACACTCACACTCACTCACACTCACACTCAATCACACTCGCTCACTCACACTCACTCACTCATGCTCTCACACTCTATTTCACACACACACACACACACACACACACACACACACACACACACACACACACACACACACACACATGCACACACGCGCGTGCACACACACACACACACACACACACACACACACACACACACACACACATGAGGTGTCCCAGAGGCATTCCACAGACCTCACATTAGGCAACAGATGACAGTCATGACACACACTCAGACAGAAACACTCTGGACCAGTCCTCAACATCATGCAGTGCATACTTTTCAACTTACCATAAATACAAATTTACACCACTCGGATATGTGAGTGTTTTTATTTGGTGGTGAGCCTTCACCTACGACACACTGCACCCATGTAAACATTACTGCTGTTCTGTATAACACTATGGCCAAACCTACAGAACATGCCTACCAATTGTGCAGAGTTTCCAGAAATATCTAAATATGTGGTTCATCTTTCCTGTCTGCTGCTCATACCTCCTATGTGTGTCTGATATATTAGTGGTTGGTCCACTGGATTGGTGACACTACTTAATGTCATACTGTGATATGAAGATGACATAACCTGCAGTACATGTATGTGAAAACAAGGGCAGTTACTGAAGCAACTTCCCATGCTTACAGTGTATATAGTAAGTGTACAAACCCTTTTTAACATGCAATGATTTTTCTGACAGATCACATGAAACACCAGTGATATTGCCATAGCATTTCTACCATTTCATATGACATATAACCTGTGCACTCCAACTGAAGAACATACACATCAGGTAGGGTTCACATATTATTCATTATATGACTACACAAGCTGGGTTGCATAGGGGTGCACACCTGTAAACTGATACTTTGGTAAAGCACCTGTTCATCTCATTGCAGCATTCAGTACTCTTGGGAAGGTGTGTATCAGCATGGCACATCTTGACATGGCAATGTTTGCACACTCTCTCTTGCAGAACACCTACATATATGTTAGATTGAAAAGCCATCCCCTGTGCACAGTGCTCATCAGTTCACCACACAGATTGTGTATTGTATTTAAGTTTGGACTCAGGCTTGGGCACTGCAGACTGTTGATTGTGTTCTTGTGAAGCCATCCTTTTGCCCAGTGGATGTGAGGTGTGGGCCATTGCTGTATGCAATGTTGAAATACCTCCCCATACACAGGTATATGTCAGACACCAGAAGGATTATAGTCACAAGGGACCGGTATTTATAACTGGTCATAATACACTCCAAATCAGCTACAGCCCCAGTTCAAAGTTGTTAATAGCAAACCAAAAGCAGAACACTGCCATCAGCCTGCTTCACTGTGTGGATAGTGTGTTTCTGCTGTTGTGCAGTGGTTTTATATTTCCAAAATAACATGACCGAATTGTGGACAAAGACAGTTTAACATTGGTCTCATAACAACTTAACACATTTACACACATGCTTTTTGAAAAGCTGATGTATTGTTATACAGAAGTTACCCAGTACTAGATGTTGTTTGTTGTGAGGAACAGCTGCCATCTTCCAAACACACCATATAGCCAAGATATGTGAAGACCAAATAAGATTGTTGTCACATGTAGTACACACACAGTACTTGCCGAGATGTCTGTCACTCCTTTGGTGTTGCTGTATGGCTCCTGGTAGCCTCCCTGGACATTGTTGGTATTGTATTCTCCACATACGTGTAGGAATATCCACTTCTTCACAATGCCACTGTTGCATCATATCTGGAACACCTTTTGATGACTATCTGCACTGTGTTCCATGGCATATGCAATGCTGTGGGTAAGTCTCTGTAGCCTTCTCCAGGCTGATACCTTTATAACATGTGATCCCTTTGCAGCATGTTAAGCTGTATGTGAACCATGGCTTTTGCTGTAGCAGGCTACTGTGGGTCTATATTGGGATATCCTTGGTATGTAAGCTGAGTGTTATTTGCAGTTAATCCAAGAGTCCATAACTGATGGCAGGTGTGTATCCAATATGATGTACTGCTGTGATTTTGTCACATGGTGCTGCACCACAGTATGAGCTTTATCCTGTGAACACATATGCATCTAGTTTCCTTGACAGTTTCCATGTCACATACTTATTCCACTCACAGATTTGTTTGTTTATCAATTACATTGTACAGATTATAGGTCACAGGACAGTTTGGATATATGTTTGGTCTTCTGTATTGTGCTCACGTTGTCATATAGCAGAAATACCTGGCATTCTAACAGGTGTGTACACCTTTCATATGCACTGTATAACAGCAATGTCTACAAAATATCCCTAGTCCTGGCCCTTTGTCCCCACATTTTGCCAATCTTTATCCGGATGTCCTGCAATGACATATTTGTGAGATAGGTATGCTGCAGATATATGATATCACATGCAAATAGGCCCCTGTGATATCCACTGTGATATTAGGCAGTGAACCCCACTACAAGTGATCGTGCAGATATTGCCAGATGGCTGTATGTAACACCTTAACATGCCTGGGGTACTAGTTAGCCAAAACAGTAAAATCTCATACTCACCGGCTTCAGGCTGCTGTACCTCATGTAGAGTCGTGGGACGTAGATAGTAGGGAGGGAGAGGTATTGTTAGCTGATTCACAATATGCATTGGTCCGCAATTAATGCTACATTTATGCACAGGTACAGTATAAACTATGATATTACACAATTTGCTGTCCTTCACCATAGATGTGCACTTGTGTGCATAACTAAACCCCACCCACTGATTTTATTAATTTATCTATTTTACAGTTTGTTTACCAGGATAGTCCATGGGTCCAATAAGAGCCTACTTTCAATGGAGCCCTGTGGAGAAAGTCTTCATGAACAACAATATAATATGAAGACAACGCATGTACTGTTATGCAATAGTATTGAAGAACAATGGTATTACATAACATTATAAAAAATCTACAATTGCAGTGAAAATATGGTTTCAAATGTAAAAGGTAAAATTACACACATATATAATTCAACTAGAATATGAAAACCCCATTGCTGCATATTTCTGTTACATTTGTTAGAATATGAAATAACGCAGGGTTGACATCACAGTTTTACATGAAATCTTAGCATAGATAAAGTAGGATGGATGATGAGAGGTGAAATTGTTGAACCTAAGAAGGGTGGGATAATAACCAAAAAGAAAAAAAAGTAGAGAAGAGTGTGAGTAAATGAGACAAATGAAGATGGCAGTAGTCAGAGAAGCTCAGTATGATGAGAAATAAAGCAGGCGAGTCATGTGTGATGTGAGCAGGAACATTCCCAGAGGCTTTTGAGATGGGAATGAAGCAAGGTCTTAAAGGTAGAGTGGTTGTCTGTAGTACCAATAAGAGATGGCAGGGATTTCCAGAGGTGAGCTAGGGAAAAGGATAGTAGGTGTCTGCCTGGACCATGAGCAGGCTTGTGAAGTTAATGAAAATTCTGGTTATCGGATCTTAGAAGTCTGTTGGGTATCTGCATTTTGAAGGAGGATGCAAGGGAGGGGTAGATGGAGGGTTACAGATGAGTTTATGGGCATGAGTAAGTTGAATGTAGGTAAGATGGTTGGGAAGTTCAAGCAAATCTAGTTTGTGTAGGGCATTGCAGTGGTGGTATTTGGATTTATAGCTGGTAGCAAACAGGCATTTTCTGATAACAGGAGGATAGCTTTCTTTTTAGCGAAGATTGAAGGTTTGTAAGACGTGCGGCACCATATAGGAGACAGTGAATGAGGTAGGTGTTAGACAGTACCATTTTAGTAGTTGGAGTTATATAGTGGTTATGGTGGTAGTATTTTTCCCTGACATATGCATCTCAAGACTATTGAACACAGTTGTAAGCAATCTCAGTACATTGATGTGCACTTTTGTCTTACCTGGATGCTCCTCGCCTGTTGCCTGGGTGCCACCCAGCTCCACAACTGCAAGTTCTTCTGCAGATCTTCTTGTGGGGGCTACCCCAAGGTTGGCCAGGAGCTCCTCCACTGCTGTAAGAGGAGGCTGTGTAGCTGGCCTCCCACCAGTAGGGGAACGGTCCCTCGCTACAGCAGCAGCCCATTACCAGGCACACCGAATCAGGTCATTTGCTCTATGATGTACCTGATCATACGTGCAGCCATGGTGTCTCAAGTTGTTCACAGTTTGGAGAATTTCATTCCACAGTGCAGTCTGCTCCTGCTGGTTTTGGTGACCCCGACCAAAAAGGATGGTATAGTTTTGCAAGATGGCCTCAGTTATGGCCCAAGCCTCCTACTCGATGTAGCCGGCTGCCTCGGTATAGCACTTGGAAGACATAAACAGGGAAACACATCACAGGACCTCAGACATTGCACAGACTTCTTTACAGAGACAGCCCATAACTAATTGTCAACAGTGTACACTATATACAAACACATGAGATGCAGCACTGTATGAACATGCATTGTACTCCTGGTCCTGTTGTGTCATATTCCCCCCTATGAGGGCTACTAATTTCATAAACCACCATTCACATTTGTGTAAAAAGGTGACAGTGTCTATGTTCCTTGCAGATCGGCTGTCAAAGCTGCTCAGGCTTGTCTTGCATACGGTATGTAATTGAGCTGGAAGCATATGTCTGAGTTCGTGTAGGATGCAGACTGGAATGTTATCAGTCTCCCAGGTGACTTGCTATTTTTATGTTTAAGTGGGCAGTTTGCACCTGATCTATGATGATGAGGGTAGTGGTGCATGTGATGTGCATATCCACCTAAACTGATGTTGAAGCAGGGTGGTGATGTTTGGCCTAAACGTGTCTGCAGCAGGTTGGCTGTAGTGATGGTGTGTGTGTGTGTGTGTGTGTATGTGCTATGAGTGACCTCCATTAAAGGGTGGTCTGGGTTGTTGCCTATGAGACCCAAATATGTGAAGATGGCCTTCTGGTTGCCCTCAGTAGATGTGTCCAATTTATACTCATAGACAGTAATCCACCTGTAACCTACTATGGTTGTTCAGACAAAGGATGACATGCTGGCCAGTTGGTGCCTGCTCCTACTGTCCCATCTACAGCCAATATAGCATCCCATTATGTGCTTTGTGGACTACTGCTGTCCAGCAAAGGGGTTTACTCTACTTTGGTTGAGACAGGTTGCACAAGTTAGGTATTGCTGAGGCCATACAGCTATGTGGGTGGTCATATCAATGTTTGTAGTAGGCATGGACACAAGGTCATAACACAGTTGGACATCTCTCTATTTCCTGCATGATACTCCTGCTTATGGCAGTACCCATGCCTGTGTCAGGCCAATGCAACAATGATTAGCTGTGGAAGTGTAACTCTGTTGGATGCACACACATTAACATTACACATGTGTACAACATGTACAGCTCAGTTACATGCTGTTTTGCATCCCATGTCAGGTGTTATGAGGCAGACAGGTACACCTACCCATACATGCATACATCTGCACATGTAATAACTGCTCTACATTTCTGTTCTATGTCAGTATGGCACACTGTCATAACACTTTTGTTGCTCAGTCATTACTGTCAGCCTGGTAGTGGGAGACATGTGGAGGATGCCATAAATACATGGTGGGCTATGGACCAACATTAGTGACACTGACTTCACATTGCTGTAACACACGTACATCATTTGATATTTTGGTAGCCTTTGCATTCACACTCATACCCTTTAGGATGTGTGTGTGTGTATATCTATATATCTATCTATATATATATATATATATATATATATATATATATATATATATATATATGTATAATATAGATGTGTATATATATATATATATATATATATATATATATATATATATATATCATGAGAATAATGGTGGTATGCACAGCTATAGTAACTACAGAGGGATAACATTGATCAGTCACAGCATGAGGCAATGGTAAAGGGTGGTGGAAGCTAGGTTAAGAAGGGTGGTGAGGATTACTGATAAGCAGTATGGTTTCATGCCAGGAAAGATCAGTACAGATGTGATGTATACTATGAAAGTGCTGATAGAGATGTACAGATGAGGTCAGATGTAGCTGCATTGTGTCTTTGTGGACTTACAGACAGCATTTGACAGGATGCCTAAAGGGACTTGTGGTATTGTATGAGAAGATCAGGAGTGGCAAAGGAATCTGTAAGAATGCTACAGGATATGTACAAGGCTACTGTGACAGCAGTGAGTTCTGGTTTGGGAGTGACAGTTGCATTTAAGGTGGAGGTGGAAGTACATCAGGGAGCAGCTCTGAGTCCTTTTTTATGTGCAGTGGTGATGGACAGCTTGACAGACATGATCGGACAGAGGTACCTGTTGAATGTGCTGTTTGCAGATGATATTGTGTTTTGTAGTGAGAGTAGGGAACAGGTTGACGAGACCCTGGAAAGGTTGACTTATGGTCTAGAGAAGGGAAGAATGTTGGTCAGTAGGACTAAGACAGAATATATGTGTGTGAATGGAAGAAAGAATGGAAGAATGGTGAGGATGCAGGGAGTACAGTTTGCAAAGGTGGATAAACTTAAATACTTGGGAACAACAGTTCAGAGTAATGGGAGTGTGGGGAAGAGGTGAAGAAGAGAGGGCAGGCAGGATGCAGGTGGTGGAGAGGAGTGTCAGGTGTGATTTGTGACAGACAAGTACTATTATGATTGACAGTGAAGGTCTACAAGAGGATGGGGAGCCCAGCTATGTTATATGGGTTGTAGACAGTGGCATTGAAAAATAAGGCAGGAGTCAGAGGTGGATGTGGCAGAGTTTATGACATTAAGATTTGCACTGGGTGTGATGAGGGTGTGCAGGAGTAGGAACATGTATGTTAGGTGGTCAGTCCAGGTTGGATGGCTTGGGGCCAAAGCCAAAGACTGGTAGGATTATGTCTGTTTGGACATGTGATGAATAGGTATACTAAGTATATTTGTGAACGTATGAGGCTACTGGGTAAGAGGAAAAGGGGGCCTGAGATAAGGTGTATGAATGCATTGATAGCAGACATACAGCTGGTTGGTGTGAAAGAGCAAGATGCAGAGGGCTGGAAGACATGCACTCAGATGATCTGCTGTGGCGACCCCTAACGGGAACAGCCAAATGAAATGTAAGGAGATGTTGTAATGTCAGTGTTTACAGGTTGCCAATTCTTTGCTAGACATAACACAACTGTTTTAATACATAACTACAAACCTGAGGCACACATATGGTCAGTGTGCATAACACTGGACAGTTGAATGGTATGAGCTAATTATATCATATGCAGTTCAACACACACACAGCTGCAACAGTATTTTACTATGCAAATACCCTGTACAGGTCCCCACATTACTGATACAGACATGTATGTCATACTAGTACTCACAATTAACATATGGATATATACTCTGTACAGGTCCCCACATTTCTGATACAGACATGTATATCATACTAGTACTCACAATTAACATATGGATATATACTCTGTACAGGTCCCCACATTTCTGATACAGACATGTATATCATACTAGTACTCACAATTAGCATATGGATATATACCCTGCACAGGTCCCTGATATGTCTGATACAGACATGTATATCATACTAGTACTCACAATTAACATATGGATATATACTCTGTACAGGTCCCCACATTTCTGATACAGACATGTATATCATACTAGTACTCACAATTAACATATGGATATATACCCTGTACAGGTCCCCACATTTCTGATACAGACATGTATATCATACTAGTACTCACAATTAGCATATGGATATATACCCTGCACAGGTCCCTGATATGTCTGATACAGACATGTATATCATACTAGTACTCACAATTAACATATGGATATATGCAACATCCCAGTAGCTGGCCCAGGAGTGTCACAGTCAGTATTGTTCAAACCATACTCCAGTAGTAGTCCTATGTGACTGACTCAGGGGCATGAGCTGTGTTCTATGTCACTACAGACAGATACAGATGCTACGGCCATAGGTTCTGATCAGCAGTATATCAGTACAGCAAGTGTTGTTGGGAAATATTTGTTGAACTTCCTATTTACCTCTTTTACATACCCCCTACTATATTCCATTACAGGATTACTTGTTTCACGTAGCTTTTTTTTGCCTGTTTCAGTTGCTGTATTTTGCAGGTAGACAGGTGTGTCTCACAGATTTTTTTTGTAGTCTGCTTGTGATGGTCTTGCTTTTTGTTTGTTTTCTTTCCTTCTCTCTCTCTCTCTCTCTCTCTGGTAAATGTAGAAAAATACATCTGTTTCGCATCGGCAGCAGCTTGACCTTTGTAGGTAATGCTTGTGATCAACTGATGGCCTGTGCACGAATTGGAGTCCCCAACTTGTTAATTGCATGTGGAACAGCTGTGGTATCATTCCTATAGCCAATTGCATGGAAACACACTCCTGTAACTAAGCACTTCATGTGGGTGTTGGCCCTTTTCCTTCACTGTGAGCAGGACTTTATGTGGGTGTCTGACAAACAGCATCACAGAGGGTAGTTGGAAATACCTCTTACAACAAACACTGTGGAGATAGCCCAACAAACTGGAGGAGGATGTTCCAGACATGGTGACAGAATGTAAGTATTGCTGTTATACATTTGAAGTAATGTTAGTTTAACAGGATTTGTGTGGATATGGCTGTTCTGCATGATTTAAAGTCTGACATGACAGTGTTATGTGGTTGAGAAAACTATCACCTGTAGGGCTATCTGCAGACTAGCCAGAGACTGGAGTCTTAGATTTGGTGTGTTATTCACACATTTTTTGTTTTTATAAATTCGGTAGCATACTCTGAGGATTGCAGTCAGTAAATGGTAACATCCATGTGTGTTTCTGACTTCATATCCCTCAGAAGAGATATGTTACAACAAATCCTGTTACACCAGCAGTTTTCTCAGTTTATAACAGCAATATGTCAATGATGGCCTTGTGTTTGTGCCTCTGTCCCCCAAGTCTGTCGCCCTTTGTCCATATGTCATGCAGTAAGAGGTGGATATGTATGGTATATCATTATTTAAAACAGTGTAAGAAACTTCTCTGTGTGGTAGTTTTTCAGTCCATATATCTCTAGTTAATCACTGTATATTAATCAGATCAGACAACAGAAGTAGAAGTAGCAAACTTAAACTCGTCTTAAGTCAAAACAAAACAAAATAAAAAATAATAATAGAAAATATATAATTGTACAGCATTACTAAGTATTCGAAAGTAATCCAAGCAAGGCAGGCAGTCTGTTTCTAGTCAAACATCCTTTATTAAGTACATAGACAAGTGATCCAAATAAAATAAAAATAGAGTAATAGTTTTCTCACAAGCTTTCTAAATATATATATTATTTTTATCAGCAAGGGAGTGGTTTATTGTGCTGTAAAACAAAGTGTTATTGGTACACATGTTAAATTCACATCCCTTCCCCCATCAGTGTGACATTCAAGCTGGTCCTGCCCTACTTAGTAGCTGCCATAATAATATAACCCTTATGTTCCTTAAATAAAATTTATAAATAAAAATAAAAATAATAATAAATAATATTTATACATTTATTTATGTGAGGAAACTGTTACTCTATTTTTGTTTTACTTGGATCACTTGTCTGTGTACTTAATAAAGGATTTTCAACTGGAAACAAGACTGCCTGCCTTGCTTGGATTACTTTCGAATACTAAGTAATTCTGTACAAATATATATTTTTTATTATTTTTTTTTTTACTTAAGACAAGTTTAAGTTCTCCACTTCTACTACGTTTGTTTGTTCTGATTAATATACAGTGATTAACTAGAGATATTTGTTCTGAATATCTTCCACACAGAGAAGTTTCTTGCACTGTTTTGTTTTTGGACCCACTGCACTTGTTTAGTGGGTTGTTTTGAGACTTCCAGGATACCACGGAGATTACTTGTATATCATTATTTACTGAAATCATTCCTGATATCAAACCAGTGATATATCAGACTGTCAGACATGTTATGTATAGGAGGCCTTATATTTGAGGACAAAACCTGGACATTCTGTTGTAGTCTGTACAGTAGTGAGGTCTGTGTACTTATGGAGATTGTTGACAGAGTGTCAGTATTGTGTAGCAGTGTATTGCGAATATGTTATATGGCCTGTATACACAGTGGGGTAAATGTCAGTGTTCTTGGTCCCTTTCTAGCTGATGTTGCATGCTGCTCCAGTTTCTGATACCCTATCAGTTTATGTTTTTTAGGGCCAGACTGAGACATGTCCCGTACCACAGACAGGCATCAGACTACACTGTGAATTGGTCCAGTATATGTAGTGGTAGTGTGTGAGTGGCAAACATGATAGTGGGTTTTGTTCACACAGTCCATATACTGTACTTTTAATTAGGCTTACCATTCTGTGACTGTGACTGTGTTGAGATTGGTTGTAGGTATGCACTTTCACACCGGTGTCTGTTACTCCATGCTGTTACATCCCTGTAGTGCCTGCTATATTTGCAATTACATGTGCATTCCCCCTTAGGAAAATTGGGTTAGTGTTGTGGCAGTCTGCCTGTAGTTTAAACAGTGCTTGGTGACATGCCTAGCAGCTCAGTGTATTTTCCCTAGTGTGATGTTATGTCTAGATATTTGTCAGATGTACTGTTGCCTGGCCACCATAAGTGTTGTGTATTTGTGACAATGCAGTGGGATGCTGTGAAGATGTATGTCAGTAACTAATGAGGAGTATATGGGCTTGGGACTTGTGCTCATCCAGTTAATATATGTTAGGACAGACAGGATGGTGTGATTCCATCAACTGCGTGAGCTTATCTACTCTAAAACTATTTGGGATATATCCCCATTTTCATGGCTTTAAACAACCCCTTTGTCAGGCTTGCACTAAGGTGTTCCGTGTATACCTCTCGACTGACCAGATTGTTTCAGACTGTCCAGGTTTATTGCTCATATTTCTGCTGTATTCCACAGAATAATTACTGTGATTTGTGTGGTACTTCACTATGATGATTTTATGTTGTCTGTCAGTAACTGATGGTGTACATTTCAGTTTCAGAACTGCCTTCCATCAGAACATGCATGCTGACACACACCCTGTTACTGTAGCAACATTCTATATTTATAACTGCAATACTTACATTATGTCCCCTTGCACTAAGAGGTTGTGAGTTATGGTGCTGAGGTATGACTCCACTGCATGTTATGGGCATATTTATATATATATGTGTGTGTGTGTGTGTGTGTGTGTGTGTGTGTGTGTGTGTGTGTGTGTGTGTGTGTGTGTGTGTGTGTGTGTGTATATATATATATATATATATATATGTATATCTATATCTATCTATCTATATATATATATATATATATATATATATATATATATATATATATATATATATATATATATATATATATATATATATATATATATATATATATATATACACACACACACACATATATATATATATATATATATATAGATATATATATATATATATATATATATATATATCCTTATGTGTAAATATGAGTGTTGTATATTCCTTTTCAGATGTATCTCACCATATTTATCTATGTGTATATTTAGATAATTTAGATATAGAAACATGACTGATTCCACAGTGTTTTCACTAACAAGTAGTAAAAAACTGTAGTACTCAAAGCAGTTTTTCACTAATATTCAGTACATGTACCGAATGATATATTTGAAAAAGCAACAGGTATTCTTACAACTCAGATGGCTTAATGGTTAAGTACTGTGACTGTAGTGTACAATGTCCTGGGTTCAAGACCTGTAAGGGTTATTTATTTTGTTGCTGGGCAGAACAAGGGCTGAGGGAGACAGGGTGATTACGGTGCTGTAAAGTGGCTATAAGTGGGTTCGCACTGGTTTGTGTGACAGTAAGCGGCACTAATATACGGTTAAACAAATAGGCTATTACATTGTGTAGGCTTTGCTTACCAATGCACAAATCTGCTTAGCATTAGCAGAGTAATGACATCTTTATAAGTGTATTTAATTCCATGTACATAACATACTTCTATGCGCTGTCATTACAGTAGCAAGGGGTGTGAGTTTACTGTATTGGGCACTTGAGTATACATGGGTAGTACCACAATCTTTTCTCTTTGTATTTGTTTCATACTTGGGTAGTATCCCAGGTTATATGCAGTCACACTTGCATGTATTGTATCATTACATTACTTGGTAAATCAGTCATGGACTCTTGGGAATGCAGTCAGTAAATACTCACATCTATTGGTATTACCAACGTCATATTCATCATAAAGGATGTTACAACAAACCCAGTGACATCTGCAACTGTCTCAATGTATGACAGCAGTATTTCCAATCTACCACTGTGTTTGTGCCTCTGTTCCCACCTAGTGATATAGGGCTTGATGCTTAGCTTAGTGAGTTATTGCATGATTCCTGAGTGGGGAATGTTATCAAAGGCTTTGGCCAGATCAAGGTAGGCTGTATGTGCCACCTTGCCTTCATCCACAGCTCGGGTGACTGATGCCAAGAAGTTTTCCAGGTTGAATGACCAGGTATGACCTACCCTTCACAAAAGTAAACTGTGTGGGATCTTTAGTCTGCAGATTCCCATATCCCTATTTATTAGGTGCATGATGATGCATTCCATGGCTTCACATAACAGACTTGTCAGGCAGTTACAGCAGTATTTCCCAGGGTCTGTAGTTACACCTCGTTTGTGGAGAGGGGTGACTGTAGCAATGCACAATTTAATAGGGACAAAGCCTGAGGTGAGGCTGTGCTTGAACAGGGGAGGTGCCAGGTCATTCTGTAGTTCATGTAGAACACAGTCAGGTATATTGTCAGGTCCCATAGAAGCTGTATTCTTGGCCTTGGACAGTGGTGTTTTAACCTGTGCTGCAGTAATACTGAGTGCCTGACAATGTACTGGTATTGTGATTGGTCCCTTGGGGGGGGGGGTAAAGTTTGCACTCAAGATATCAGCCAGTATATTGGCATTATTTATTGGCTCAGTCTGGGAGATACCATTGTCTAGTAGCTCAGAAGAAATCTTGAAATTGCAATGGAGATTCTTTACATAAATGTATGATTCCTTGTGGTTGTCTTTAATATGTGCTAACTTTGTAGTATTTGATGAGGGATCTAAACTTTTAATTTAGGATGATAAGGGTTTATTTCCAGTCTTGGGACTTCACCTTATTCCATATCAGTTCCCTCCTTCTGTTGTACAGTTTCTTTATGGCAGGGGACCACCAGATCCACTTCCTTTTTTGGAGGTGAGGGTCTTGGTTGTATTGGGTATGCCGGTATCTATGGTTTTGTGTGCGTGTTCATAGTGCATTGTTGTTTGATTCAGCTGTCATGCAACTAGTCTCCATTTGCATGGCTGCCATGAGGTTAGCCACCTCTGTTTTTAGGAGGCCATAGTTAGCTTTGGAAAGGCTTTTGATGGTGGTTACCTGTGTGGGGTGGGAGGGCTGTGGATTTCCATAGGTGATTAATTTGTATTCAGATATAACAAGGGAAGAGTTGACTATTGGTGTAGAGCAACAGTCGCCCATGTTAGGAAGCACCAGGTTGATGTGATGGACATGTGCATTTGTACATGAGTAGCTTTCCAGGTTAATAGTGGGGTAGTAGAAGTCAACCAGTATTAGAGTGTTAGGTTGGACACTAATATTCTCCAGGGTGTTTAGGGACATGGAGTGTGAGTCTTGGGACATGTTTGGGGACCTATAGCAGGCTAAAACTGAACCACTGTCTTACCCAATGTTAGCTACGCCTGCAGGATCTGTAATGCATAATGTTGTTCTACCACTCTGGAGGTGTGTGCTTCCTTAATGAATATGAAAATACCACCACATTTGAGCTTTAGTGCAGGTTCTGCAGCCAAAAGTTGCGGAAGGAGGTATAGGCTGGTAGTGCAGGGGTGCTTCCTGCTGCTTTTATCCAGGTATCTGTTATAGCACAGTGAGTGCATTTTCTGATTTACACTTCTAGTCTGCAGCAGCATGGCTCTCTGATTGCATGTGTTTGTAGCTGTCATATATTTCTGTATATTCATGTATGCATATACATATATTTAAGTATATATGTATGTATTTATTCTTCTTTATATATATATATATATATATATATATATATATATATATGTGTGTGTGTGTGTGTGTGTGTGTGTGTGTGTGTGTGTGTGTGTGTGTGTGTGTATATATATATATATATATATATATATATTTATATATATGCATATATGTGGATATATATGTGGATGCTCCCTCTCTCTCTCTCTCTATATATATATATATATATATATATATATATGTGTGTGTGTGTGTGTGTGTGTGTGTGTGTGTGTGTGTGTATTATGTATAGATGTGTCCAAATATATGCATCTCCATACATATATACATGTATATATAGAGTACCTGACTGATTATACAGACTCCTTTCCCTATTGTTGAATGACTGCACTAATTGATATGTTTGGAATGTCATCACTATTTATAGGGCTCAGATGGTGTAATGGTACATTGGTTTGATCATAGTTTTACAGGGCCTTATTATTTTGTTGCAAGGCGGAACAGTTTTGCTGGGGAGGAATGGATAAGGGCAATAATTGAAAGAGGTCCATAGTTTGGGCCCCTTCAGCCCCATTTAGACAGTGTTTGGTCAGATTTGTTGCAGTACAAGGTTCAGAGTGTGGATCCGATGTCCGACGTGACCGGGAGTGTTTTATATATATATATATATATATATATATATATATATATATATATATATATATATATATATGTATATATGTGTTTGGTCACATCTACAAAATGTTAGATGTAAGCTTGGAAATGTAAGTAAGCAGCACACATGTCACATGTTTCCGTCACATCCAACCTGCCCTTCTTTTTTTGCATATGCTATTATTTCCACTTAATATCCTCATGCATTTTAAGGCCAATGACATACAATGGTTTACACACTGCATGTCTCAGACTACTGCTCAGATAAATGAAGAATGGCCAACAAACACAGAAATGTAAGACAGGGTTGATTATTTGCAAGCAATAATCATGACAGGTTGTGTGATCACTAGATATACTACATCCAAAATTACTAAATGTACATGTAATACTTGTGTGGTTTGATAGCACTGTGGGTGCTATTGCAGTTAGTTGTGTGCATATTGAGTTAAGTTCTTTGCTGCAAAGCTGTTTGTGTCGCAAAGAGGGATATGGCACCCACCTGTGTTCTGAAGGTGCATTGGAGTGAGAGTTCAAATCCAGACCTATGTAGTAATATCTAATGTGCACTAACATGTTCTAGTGTGTATGGCATTGGTTGTTTTTCTTAATTTCAACTCTTTCTCCATTTTCTCTGTTGCTTTTTTTGGGGGAGCATTGTTTGTGTAATGCACCACTTAGCGCAAACATGGCAAAATGGAGAAAAAAATGAATGTCAGGTTTGGCTGTGTTTATCTTGTTTGTGCAGCAGTGCACAAACTGGACAACTGGCCTTACAGAACCCAGACAGACAAAAATAGAAACTGGATGCATTCAATTAATATTATTGGGCATCGCTAAGCTATTAAGTATGGCAGTTAACAGCAAGACCTTAAGAATGATTAGCAAAATAGAGAATCTCATGTAACTAGTCCTATGGCAGCAGGTGTAAGTGTAGGGCTGGAATACAGATGATCCTGGGTTCTAGTACAGGGTGTGCAACCTTTGTTTTACTGTTGTGACATTGCAGTTTATAGCAATGAACTGCAACATAGAAAAGTGTTTTCTCAACTTTCTTGTGGCAACAGTTGTAAGTGTAGGACTGTCATACGCATGGTCCTAGGTTTGAATATAACATATTCCATACACTTTTACTGCTGTTCCATATTCCATTATAGTTACTCTCACTTGTAACACTTGGCATGGTGTAGCTGATATTAATTATATGTATTAGGGCTTATGCACTAGTACTGTGTCAGTTATGTATTCATTTATCTATTTATTATCACATTTATTCTCAAATATATGTCTTTGGGTATATTGTGTACTATATTCCTGTAAGTATATTTCTGCTATCTGGACTGGCATGGACTTCACATTTGTCTAACACACATACACAACTGCCTGTACATCCAATAACCTTGAATTTGCTTTGCTTGACACTGTTACGCTTTGCTTACCATCATGCAAATACAGTGCTCAGAGCTGCACACTGCCGAGCACCATGTTTGCATGATAGTAAGTGGAGCACAACATTTTCAAATAGTGTGCACACTGACAATAAATGTGATAACTGGAATTGGTAGGAAAGCATCATTCTCTATTGCTCTAGATCTGTGTCAGACTTAGCAGGTGTTTATGGGGAAGGTGTTAGGTTTAGGGCACAAAGATGGGGTGTCCAGGAGTCCAGTATTTTTATTGGACTCTTTGTTAAGCACCACAGTGCCAGGCTTTTGCAGGGGGACTATTCTGGCTCCCAGTATAAGTCAGAAGCTTAGGATAGTTTAGTCTGGGCTGTAACCTGTGCCACTGGTATCTCCCACACTGATGAACAATGTAGGCATCACTACAATGACCACCGGAGGAGGAAGAGGGATAACCTCATCCATTTGATCAGGGAATTTAGGAATGCAGACATCCCACACCCATGTAAGTAACAACTACAGAGATTACATATAACATATATAAGTTGACTATAGGCAAGACTGGTATTCATAATGGTATTCTGTTCTGTTCTTTATTTTCCACAGCTGTCAGGGACTATGAGGTAAATGTACAAACCCTTGTGGCAAGATTTGTGAGGATAAGGGAAGCATAGGATCATAGGAGGTTACAAGGTTAATCACCCTAGGGTCCTTAGAAACGCTATATATGCAGCAGAATGTTATTCTGTCATTAAAAGTTAAAGATATCTTTTTTGGTATTTTCTGGAGTTGTATCAAATTGGGCATGCATATCTCAACTGTAAAATCAAGTATGCGTGCATTAGTCTGTAGCATTAACCAAAAATACAATATTAAACTTTAGTCGGAGGTTGTGGGCTCAGAGACCACACGTCCCAACTATACAATACTGTTAATTCTTCAATTATGTATAATTTAAAGGTATAAAATAAAAACTCTATACCAGAGCACACATGCCATGCTGTAAACCGTAATCTGTATATCTGGACCATGCATATGTGCAATACATGCAATTGTCAAGGAGCACTTGTACAGTCTGTAGTATAGTGTTGATCTGTTAGGAGCTGGTAGTCTTAAAAGTAAAAGTTATCTATCAGGTGTTGGTAGTCTTAAAAGTAAAAGTTAAGATAATAGAGTCAATTAATTGTATCAGTGCATTGTATGAAGGCACTATTCTTATCTCTTTTTTTCCTCTCACCACAACATTTACTTTTCTTTTTTTATTTTATTTTTATTTTTTTAATTTAATTAAAATTTTTATTGCATGTCTTCAAAATGTGTCCATGTCATCCATGTGTACCACATCACTAAATGCTCTACAACACAACAGGATATGGCAGTCCCACCTCCACTGGCTGCAGCAACATTGCCTAACACATTTGGGTGCCAACCTGGCAGCACCGCCCCAGAAGCTGGTCCAGGGGTACCCTCCAGGAGCAGTGGCAGAGGTGGTGATTTTTCACACTGAATTGCCATGGTTAGTGTGTTGGGTTGTGTGATACACTGTTGGTGCATGCCTACACCAGCTGGAGAGGCTGCTCTTCCTCATTTTACATAATACCAGAAGGATGAGACACATACGTTAGCCATTCCAGCCAGCAGCAGAATGAGGTGACAGTGATGACAGTCCAGTAGATGACAACTCGATTCTCACTGTCACCCAGCTTGACAACCATGGGTTTGTGATGTCCCCACCCTCACCCCAATCATGGTGTCCCCCGAACTTTTAGGTCCATCATCATCCCTGTCTCTTGTCTTGTTTGTTTTGTCTGCCTGCATTTGCTTTCTCACCTACCCTACTTACGTTACTCAGACTTTCCTATGTCCCTGCCCCAGCATTTCACTCCTCTCTCTCTCAAAAAAAAAAAAAAATGGGCACCCATCCCACAAAAAAAAAAAAAAAAAAAAAAATCGTCCCACACAGAGATCTCCATTTAGCACATGTATCTTCTTGAAACACTTGATTCAGTCAAATATGTGATACAACATGATTGTGTTGTGATCACCCTTCTTTCTGGAGGTGGCAGTCCAAATTCAGTTAATATTTGGCAGATTTGTTCACTTTACACTGTTAAAGAAATGGATAGCGATGGTTCTTTCCTTCCTCCCTCCTGCACATCCCTGCCCTGCTTTTCCTTTGTTCTTCCCTCTGCTTGCTCCCCATTTCACCACTGTCCTATCTTCCCCATTTCTTTTCTTTAATGCATTATTGCAAGATGGTGCTCATCTCATATCAAGGGTGATGTGAAAGAAGTTGAAAGTATTATATACAGCTGTATTCAAACCCAGTTCCATCTGGCCTAAAAAAGGAATGTATCAATGCATTAACGTGATGCCACAGAGTCAGTTAAATAACAGGTGTATTCCAGAGACTCAATGGGGTCTATATTAAAACACTGAACGCTTAAATCAGCAAACAATGTTTCATCGACCCTTTTTCAGCGAAAGCTGAAAATGTCGACACCTCAGAACAATGATTTCTTTCCTAGGGAAAGAAATTGCTGTTCCAACCAAAAACAAACAAAAAAAAAACAGAAAACTGTTCCAAACACATACACATGTACCTTAACCCTAATTCTACTCCCCGCCCCAAAAAGTAAACAGCTGAAAACATATACACACGTAACTCAACCATACATCTAACACAAAAAAAAGTAAACATTTTAAAACATATGCACTTACCTTAACCCGCATCCTAACCCTAAGGTCAGTAACTGTTGCACATTTATATAAACAGTTCCAAACACATACACACTTACCTTAACCCTAATTCTACCCCCCAAAACAAAAGTAAACAGCTGAAAACACATACACACGTAACTCAGCCATACATCTAATGCAAAAAAAAAAAACAGTAAACACTTTCATACATATGCACTTACCTTAACCACACCCTAACCCTAAGGTCAGTAACTATTGCACATTTACACTCGGGAACTACACCAGACAAGGGAATCCCTGAAAGCACACTGTAGTGCAGAGCATGGCAAAGCAACGTAGTGGTCAAGTGACTTCTTTCCCAGGGAAAGAATTCGCTGAACAGTTGCTTCGCTGTTTTGCCTGTTTGCTCTTTAGGTGTCGATGAAAATGCATTCAACAAAATGCGTTTTCATCGTTCTAATAGGAACCCACTCAATGCTAACTGTCTGACTTTGTTCTTCCCCCTGCTTGCTTCCCATTTCACCACTTTTCTATCTACCCCATTTTAACACCTTTAATCTGGTCAAAAAATAGAATCACGCACGACACACATATGTTTCAGAAAGCAATGGATCCCTTCAATTTTTGGGCTCCATGTTTCTGAGGAGCTGTGTATTGCACACCAATAAGCAGTGATGGTGAGCAGTAGCAAAATGTAGCAACACATCTCATATAAACAATTCATGTCATTGCAGTATCACTCTGTAATGAAAAGTATTTTAACGTATTAGATACAGTTGTATATTAATCCAGTACCATCTGGGCCAAAAAAAAAGCAATGTAACAATGCATTAACATGTGCTGCCACAGAGTCAGTTAAGCAGCAGGTGTATTTCATAGGCTCAATACTGTCAGGCTTTAGCAATGTGGCTCATATTTGAGCACTGCTTACCTATGCGCCAACATGTGTATCTCACATTCATATGCACTCTGCTAAACATTGCACAAACTCACTGCTCGTCTCACTATAGAAATGTTTATATTATGCTGCATTACTGATGTTTACTGTCCATTTCCAGTGTATGACATGAAATTACATGTGTAAACATTACAAACTGAGGGCCCTATCTAACAATATGTCACATATTTACAATACATTCATCTGTTGCCACTCCACCAAGCACTGCAGTCCTAGTGTCTCAGTAATTTTCCACACATATATCACCCGCAGTACAACATATTTAATATGATATTTATGTTCCTCTACCTGATATATATTGCCATTATTTAGACGTATTTTTGAATGCTTTCTAAAGCAGTAAATGAAGCACATGGTTAGCATATTAGGACTAAACAAAAACAGCTATACAGTCTAGATTTTGTCACTTCACTGATGAGCAATTTCATAGTTGGTAGCAAAATAACTTCCAAAAGCTGCAAGGCATTTCAATAATAGTGAAATTCACACAAATGTGCAGTATTCTGAAAAAAGTCCATTTCTGTAAATCTCAGTATGTAAAAGAAAATATGTATGATAACATTCATAATTGTTGATAAATACTGGTCTTGGAGCCAACTTTAACTGAAAGTTTAAGGTATGACAACAGAGGAACCTGGAAATAATTATATTCTTTTTCACAGAGATAAAGACATATTTGTTTACTTTATTTATTTGCCAGCCTCCCTATGAATATTTGTCTAGAGTGCTGTTTTATTTTCAGTCAAATGGCTGCTACTGATAAAAGGTTATTATATCAATCGATCACATTGATGGTCTTTCAGTTTCTTTCACTTCGATTCTGACCTTCAGTCTTGCCAAGCATATCTTTTGCTAATAAATTTTTATTTTGCATGATGTGTCCAAGTCTAAAAATTGAAGCCTTGTCATTTGAGCTTCCAGGGAAAACTTAAGCTCAGTTTTCTCCAAATGCTAACTGATTTTTTTTTTGAGGGGGGCAGTCCATGGTATATGCAGTGTTCTTCATTAAAACCATAATTCAAAGATTAAAGTTTTCTTTCTGTTTTATTTCTTTAATCAGCAACTTTCACATCCATCTGATGATATTTAAAATATACAAGAATTTGAGCTTCAACTGATTTTGTATTTAAATGTAGAATGTTTGTGAAATAAGATCCTGAACATCTAGCAGATGAGGTTGGACATGATTTTTCAAGTTTAAAAATTATTTTTTCACTGTACTTTTTCTACATACCAATTTTCCTTACTTGTAGCTGCAAACATATTTATTTATTTTATTGTATTTTACATTTGTTAACCGGGAGGGTCCGACTGGACACAGGTCCATTTTCAGCGGAGGCCCGGGGAGAAAAGCTACATGTTACACTCTTAGCAATTATGCAGTTCTAAGCAAGTTTTAGGAACAAATTTAGGTGTTACATTATTTAGAGTAGTACAAAAATGAAAATTCCAAGAAGTTAGAAGTAATAAGTAGTAGAAAATTAACAAGAATTTTTTTTTATATTCTCATTCACAATAAATTAGCATTTATAGAGACATAGATACATATATACATATATATATATATATATATATATATATATATATATATATATATATATATATACATATACATATGTTGATGACCACACATCAAGAATATAGGTATTGAAGTAAGACCAAGATGAGAATATGAAGTTCTCTGATAAGGTTTATACCTTTCTCCGATACAGATTATAGCCTATATCAAGTAGAGATTTTAGTATTGTAGTGAACAGGTGATAGTATGTTTTATCCTATTGTAATGATGCTGAGTTTGGATGAAAAGCAAGGATATTAGTAGGGCTATGTAAGGAAAATGTCAGAGAGAAGCAGAATCTTTGCAACTGTGCAAGGTTATTGTTTACCCTGGGGAGTAGCAAGAGCAGAGCCAACTGTTTGAATAATGGGATTTCAGGAGGTGTTTGAATTTGGTACTTGAAGAAGTGGTAGTTATGTGGCTTGGAAGTGAGTTCCAATTTTGGGCTATTGTGCAGGCAAAGAGAGATTTTCCTGCTTCATTTTTATGTCTGATTACATGAATGAGGTTTTGGCTGCTGGATCTTAGGGCTCTAGTGTTGTTGTGGGGCTGAATTAATAGCTGGAGTGCAGGTGTTTTCTCAGGGTAGTAGTAGAGTTTATGTGCTACTGAGACTTGATTAAGTCGTAGTAGCTGAGGAAGCTCCAGCCACTTGAGTTGCATTAGTGAATGACAATGATGGGACCTATTTGAGGAGTCTGTAGCAAACTTGGCAATCTTGTTGTAACACGATTCCATTTTGCGAAGTTCAGTAAGGTGAAGATTAGTTAGGATAGGGGAGGCAAAAAGAAGGATGGAGAGGAGGTGGGTTCTAGCAGTAGTAGCTTTGGTCTGTTTAGTCATGAACTTTTTATTTCTATAGAGGCGTCCTAATTTTCTGTTCACTTTTTTGATGGTTTGTGCTATGTGGATATCAAATTTCAGGTGATTATCAATCTCTACTCCTAGTAGTTTTGTGTTCTTGGTTGGCATGATTTGAATATTATTTTTTGAGTTTATGATGAGGTTATAGTTTGGGTTAGATGATCTGCCAGGGATAAATAGGATTAGTTTTGTTTTCTTGGAATTTAGAAGTAGTTATATGTTAGAAAACCAGGTTTCGGCTAGAGTAAAGTTATTTTGGGTAAGGGCATGTAGTTCCATTATGCTGGGGGCAGCACATATTATGGTGGTGTCATCGGCATATTGTACTACTGAGGCAGTGGGCAGGGAAGAGGCGATGTCATTAGTGAAAAGAGAGAACAACAGTGGGCCAAGGATTGATCTTTGGGGAACTCCTATGGATACTGGTAAGAGGGGGACAGCTTTTCTTGCCAGAGGACTGCTTGTTGGCGTTCTGATAGGTAACTGTTGAACCATAGTATAGTGGAGGCGCATATGTTTAGTCTAGATAGAGCTTTGAGGAGCATATTGTGATTAACCATGTCAAAGGCTTTTGATAAGTCCAGGAAAATGGATGATACGAAAAGACCTTTGTTTCTGTAGTGGTTGACTGTATTGGTGTAAGATAGAAGAGCAGTGGTTGTACTGTGGGAGGGTCTAAAGCCATGTTGGGAATTGGATAGTAATTTGTTTTGTTGGAGATGCTGCATAAGTTGTAAGTGAACAACTCTTTCTAAAATATTTGATAAGGGTGATAGTATGGCTATAGGGCGATAGTTGGTCAGCTCTAAGGAGTTGCCTCCTTTGTGCAGAGGAACAATGTGGGAGGTTTTCCAGAGGGTAGGTACTTTGTGTTCAGAAACTGACCTATTTATAAGAATTGACACTGGGTAAGATATGGCCTCTGCTGATATTTGAAGGAAATCTGCAGGAAGTTTATCGGCTGCTAGTGTGGTTGGTTTTAGCTTCTTAAGGAGGTTTGATATCATTTTAGTGGACACTGGATGAAGGGAAAAGCTAGAGGCGTGTTTTTTTGTATTACTGTCGGTTGTAATGGATGATTGTGTTGGAGTGCCATTATTTTTTGGGGTATTAGCTAGGTTTTGTACTGTTTCTGTGAAGAACTTATTAAATTGTGTTGGGATATTGTCCTGGCTATTTGGTAACACAGGGGTAGGGGTGGATGCTTTCCCAGGGTGTAGTAAGGTGTTTATGGAGGCCCAGAATTTTTGGGGGTTATGGGTATATTTTTCTTGTAGTTTTTTTATAATAGTTGGACTTGTCAGGTTTAATTAGCCTTTTGGCTTTATTACTTAGTTCTATGTACTTTTGCCTTAGGGTAGTATTTTTATCTTTATGAGATGCAATCCAGATTTTGTCCCTTTCTTTCATTGTACTTTTTGTCTCTTTGGTTAGCCATGGGGCATGGTATGTTTTTGGTCTAATAGTTCTAGAGGGTGCGTGATAGTCTAGGATTTGTAGGAAGGTTGAGTTAAAATACTGTACTGCTTCATTGAGAGGTAGGTGCTTGAGGAGGAACCAATTGCAACAACTTAGTGCCTTATTAAAGTAATTGGTTATGAAGTTTCGTTTATTACGTATTACTCTAAGAATAGGTAGGTTGGCGAGATGATGGGATCTGTTCCTGATTAGGTAGGTGGGTTGATGGTCACTTAGACTATCAGGAAAACAGCCTGCTTGTTGTACAAGAGTGGGGTGGGATACCAGAATCCAATCCAAAATGGATTGATGTTTAGTTGTTTTGTCAATTCTGGTGGGGGTAGTATTTATTTGGGTGAACCCATGGAGGTTGATGTGATCTGAGGGATGGTGTTTGGAGCAGTTGATCCAGTCAATGTTAAAGTCACCTAGTAGTGTGGTTTCATAGGGGAGGGAGTGTGAGAACCAATTTAACAGGTTTTCCATTATAGGATTGTTATTACCTGGTGGGAGGTAGGCACCTACAATGAATATATGTTTGTTTGTGTTTAGTTTAAGTTTAGCAAGGATAAGTTCTATCTTGTTGAATTCTTCATTATTATGTTCAACTAGTTCTAGGGTGAGGTGATTTTTAAATAGAATTGCAACCCTTCCACCCTTTTTCCCTATTCTGTCTCTACGTATGATATCATAACCTGGGGCTATGATCTCATTATTGTGGTGATCAGGTTTGAGCCATGTTTCAGTTAATACCACAATGTCAGGTTTATACAAGGCTAATAAGGCATGCAGGTCGTGAATTTTGTTCAGTATGCTTCTAACATTTATATTTAGAAAGAGGAGAGATGATTTGGGTTTGTAGAAGTGGGGATTTGGTAACTGTATTTCGGCTTTTTCTGCTGGGATGGGACCAGGGTTTGGGTGTATGTCTCCACAGCAGGAGAGTTTTTGCAGTAGGTTTAGGTAGAGTTTGGCTAATTTATCAAGAATTTTAGATAGCTTGTGTGAGGTGTGAGGGTTAGTTTTGAATGATAACTTATTGTAAAAGAGGGATGGGGTTTGAAAGGAGGTAGTGTTGTGGTTTGGTATGGGAAAGTTTTTTAGTAGTGTGTGGTTAGCTGTGGGTTCTGTTTGCCATGGGGGTGGAAAAATTATATGTAGTTGGGTGTGGTAGGAGGAGAGTATAAAGAGTAGAAGTAAGATGGAGATAGTTGATGGGTAGAGTAGCATTTGTAGGTGAAGAGTTTTTTTCAACCTGTACATGTTATTAGATTTGGTGAGGATAATTTCTATTTAGGGAGTGTACTAGTGTGTGTGTACTAGTGTGTGTGTACTAGGTGATATGCTTGGGTGCCTTAATAAGGGTGTGGTGGTTATAGTTTATGTTGTAGTTGAGTGGTGGGATGTAATTGGATAATTGTGAAGGTGTGAATTGCTGGTGGGTGTGGTGTTTAGCTATAAGTTTGAGTGATCCAGGGGTGGGTGGGAATGGGGGTAGGGAAGTGAGCCCGAGCAGTAGTGAGGGCAAACGGAGCGGGTTAGCACCATCATGGAAGAGGCAGGGTGATAAAAAGAAACAATCAGTGAAAGGGTTTGCAGGAGGACAGAGCTAAGTTTATCTAGGAATAAGTCTATATATTCTTTCTTTTATGCACAAGGCTATGGAGGAGGGTTTAGCATACACGAAGCAGGACACAAGCCTAGGGAGGGGGGGAAATGATCACTACGCTGTGAGTGCGGCTAGGGAGCTGAGTGGGGGGAGAGAGGAGGAAGAGGGGATTACTGGGTTAGGGTTAGGTGAGAGAGCGTCTGTGTGGCTGGATAAGACAGTATGGGGAGAATATAGAGACAGTAGTATGAGGTAGTGAGAGACTGTGTGGATGAAGAAGATAGTGGGTGGAGAGGGAGCAGAGAGTAATAAGAGGTAAGGGCAATACCAGTAGTAGCTTTAGTGGAGAGATAGGGAGCTGACAGAGAACATGGCTGATCAAGTGGGTAGGGGGTAGAAGGACAAGTAACGAACCTAGGTGAGAGGTGGGATACGCAGAGATGTGTTGTAGCTGACCAGGTACCTAACAATATCAAAACACACTAGTAGGCTAGGAGGATTGGTTAAATGTTATGTACATAATACATACTTTGCTTTGATTTAATAGCACAGTTGCTGGAGGGGATACCACAGAAGTCAGGACTCAAGGGGAGTGGGTATTCTTCTTTTAGTTGGCTCGGGTGTGTGAAACCTTAATATTGAATACCAAGGACCTATAAAATAAGATGGAAAAGAGTAAGATGGTGAGTGACTTAAGTCTATTTCTGAGGAAACAAGGCAGTAGAGAGGAGGGGTTGGAAATATATGGATAGTAGGTAAGAGAGATAGTTACATGCGATAAGACAGTAGTAAGGACAGTTAGAGGGTTCTTGAGGGGAAAAATGTAGTAAGAAAGAGGGTAGGTAGGAGAGTAATGATGATAGTAAGGCTATTATATTTGAAGGAGAGAGGTGTAAGGATAGTAGACAAAGGAGACTAAGTAATGGAGACTTAAAAGTTGGTGAGGAGATAAGCAGTTAAAATAGTATATCTTACGGTGTTTTTGCAACAATTAGCTTATTACAATTGCTGGATATAAGTAGACTTGTTACAGTAAAAATAGCACTAATTACAACAATTGTAGCAGGCTCATACGTTTCTGCACGCTAGATAGTAATAATGCTAATAAAGCTACTAACAGTAATAGCAGGCTCTTAATTTTATGCTCATTAGACAATGGTAAAGCAACTAGTTAAAGTAGGATGCCAGAGTAATTTACATCAATACTGACAGACTCTTAAATTTCAGCTTGGATAAACACACTTTGTGATATACAATATAGTAGGAATGCAGTTGATTCAGCATATGAAATACACATGGCGTTAATCCATTACATCAGTATAGTCTTTCCTATCACATTTAAACAGATCAGTTAATCCATTACATCAGTATAGTCTTTCCTATCGCATTTTAAGCAGATAATGTTAGCAGAAAACATCATATTTACAGCTTGGTAATAACACCAGTGATCTCGCTTGCTAAAAAACACGTGGCGACATTATTTTAGCAGCATTACAGTGGAAACGCTATTTCTACCACTTAATAAAGCATCTACAGCTTGGAAAATAATCCCAGTGATTCCGCTTGCTAAAAAACACGTGGCGACATTATTTTAGTGACATTACAGGGAAAACGCTATTTCTACCACTTAATAAAGCATCAGGCAATGTAATTTTGAAATAGGGACATTAAAAACAGCTAAGTCCGACCAAAGACACAATTTCAACAGGCTGGTAGAAACGCCAGTGGTGCAGCTAGCTAAAAACACGTGGCGATATTATTTTGGTGAAAGTGCAGTGGAAATGCCATTCCTACATGCTAATGAAGCCTATGGCAATGTTAGTTTAAAATAAGGACGCCATTCTAACAGTTAAACACATGTACAAGGTGGATAACATGTAAAAGCAGAGGGCAGTTCAGCTTTAACATACATTTAAATCCAAAAGGAAATGGATACAGTCATAAGCAAGGCACTGTTTGTCCAACTCATTCAAAACCAAAAATAGTAACCACGCAATATAGTACAGAGCATAGCTTACTCGTGAGGTATGTACGAGTTTATCAAGAGTCTAAAATCAAGAAACATAGCCAAATTACAGCATTTGAAGCCTGAGTAAGACTTTAAGTTAAGCGCTTACCTGGTCAGCTTGTGCACACAACCATGATAGGGGTATAGAAGTAAAGAAATGGCTCATGAGTCAAAGTGTGGCTTTTCTTAGCCGCAAGGCATCATGGGAGGGAGGGAGGGGTAATGTAACATTATGGGAGATGAGGAGAATTTTATTTATTATAGAAGTAATAGGTGGCATAATACTGTCATGGAAGAGGCAGGGTGATAGAAAGAAACAATCAGTGAAATGGTTTTCAGGAGGACAGAGCTAAGTTTATCTAGGAATAAGTCTATATATTCTTTCTTTTATGCACAAGGCTATGGAGGAGGGTTTAGCATACGTGAATCAGGACACAAGCCTAGGGAGGGGGGAAAATGATCACTTAGCTGTGAGTGAGGCTAGGGAGCTGAGTGGGGGGAGAGAGGAGGAAGAGGGGATTACTGGGTTAGGGTTAGGTGAGAGAGAGTCTGTGTGGCTGGATAAGACAGTATGGGGAGAATATAGAGACAGTAGTATGAGGTAGTGAGAGACTGTGTGGATGAAGAAGATAGTGTGTGGAGAGGGAGCAGAGAGTAATAAGAGGTAAGGGCAATTCCAGTATTAGCTTTAGTGGTGAGATAGGGAACTGACAGAGAACATGGCTGGTCAAGTGGGTAGGGGGTAGAAGGACAAGTAATGAACCTAAGTGAGAGGTGGGATACGCATAGATGTGTTGTAGTTGACCAGGTACCTAACAATATCAAAACACACTAGTAGGCTAGGAGGATTGGTTAATAATACATACTTTGCTTTGATTTAATAGCACAGTTGCTGGAGAGGATACCACAGAAGTCAGGACTCAAGGGGAGTGGGTATTCTTCTTTTACTTGGCTCAAGTGTGTGAAACCTTAATATTGAATACCAAGGACCTGGTCAGCTTGTGCACACAACCGCTATAGGGGTATCATATTATATTCAAATCGTATTGTATCGTATTATATTCAAATCCAATATGCACACTGTAATTAACTATATGTATCACAAGCTACACTGTCAGTTATTATGACTCTTTTAGTGAATTGATAGTCAGATGAGGAAAATAATATTTCACTAAAGCAAATTTAAAAATTATTATTATGATAAAAATATTATTTTTTTTCTTTTGTTTTTATCATGTCACCCATGGATAAGATAGCCTATGGGGACTTTTTTAAAAGTCATTTACCACAGATGGCTGCTATAAGATATTTTCTCTATAGTCAACTTTTTTAAAAGACACACAACTTCAGGTAGATTTAGATCACCTAAGCTAGAAACTCATTTCCTTTATCTAAGCCCATGGTCTAGTTGAATTTTTAAGTACTGAAATTCCAAAAAGTAAAGTACCCATATTGTTTTTGATTGGATAACTGTAAAGTATATTCAGCAGATAATACTTGTCATTTTAATCTACCTCCAAGAGCCCTACTTTTACATTTTTGCAGCCTGATTTTGCTAACAAGTCTGAGAAATTATGATTGCCTGGGGTGAACTGAAACATTTAGCAGATTTGGTCTTGTTTATCTGGCAGCTATTGTGCTTTGTGGTGGTAAAGAGTCTGATAGTTTGTATTGTTGGTGTTTGTTTATGTAAAGCTTACATTTCCTTACTACTGTTTTCTAGATCAAGTATGACATTTTAACAAGCATCACTGACATTTTTAAAGTTACTAGAAGCTTCACTGCCAACTTGGACTGCAGAATCATTAAGAAAGGCAATTACTTTAACAAATACATCAGTCTGATTTCAAAACTTACACACACACACACACACACACACACACACACACACACACACACACACACACACACACACACACATATATATATATTTTATACTGATTTATATTTTCAGTCTCATTAAAAAAGGTTTAAGATGCAAAACTGTCAGGTTGTGCTGGGACTTTAATTGGTCCTTCCACTTCTCCAGCTTTTGACTATATTTTTTTACCACACAGTCTCAGGTCAGAATTAATAAATGTATCCCCCGTATTACTGCACATTTTATACTTAGTACATGCATAAGTCACTTCATCTTCCAATAAAGAGGAGATCTATACTTCAGCAATATCCATTCATCTTCCAGTAAAGAGGACATATATACTTCAGCAATATCCATGCTATTTTCTACTTAAAGTAAGAGAAGAAAAAACCCTAAGTGAAACTATGTAAATCGTAAGTACACATAATCAACAAAAGTATCAGTAGTTGAGCTGGTCTGAGTATGAGTTAAAAATGTTCAAAACAGAGTCAGCACTGCTGGCCCATTGTGTTCTACTGGTCAATTTAGTCACATTTATTTACTGACACTTGATTACCAGGAAAGTCTGACTGGGTAGAAGCTCATTTTCAGCAGAAGCCCAAGGAAAAAAGCTCCAAAATATTACATAACATAACAAAGAACAATAATTTTACAATCTTTCAAAATAAAACAAAAACATCTGCAGTCTAAATTATTATAACAGAGTTGTGATAATCAAAAACATTGGTTGAGAATCAATACAAGATGTTTGACAATCATTTAATATTTATATAAATTTTAGACAATTTGTAGAGAAAATAAATGTAAGTTATTGTAATAAACAGGAATTGCAATACAAAGAGAGGGAAAACAGGCATATGGTATATTTAGAGAAAAAAGCCAGAGAAGAGAAGTGTTAGAAGTAAGGGATTAAGTGAAGACTGGAGGATAAGGAGGTATAAGGAATGAAAAGTTACTTGTTCACATTTAGGAATATAGTTTATCCTGGTTTTGAACAAGAGCAGAAACAGATTTTAGCTAGGAAGTCTTTCAGAGTGGTTTTGAAAAAGATGAGAGGAAGGGATTTGGCCTGATGGATACAGGCAAGGAGTTGCAGGCCTTAGCAGCCTTGTACAGGTGCAGACAATTCCCAGCAGATTTGGTAGGTTTGTAGACAGGCAGGAGTTTTTGGTCACTGACAGAGAACATAGTTGTGCAGAATGTTTTTTTACTGATGGACAGGCAGATGGTAAGAAGCTGTATATGTTAGTTTATGAGGCAGTTCTGACCAATTTAGGCTTTTTAGTATTATACAGCGGTGGGTTCTGAAAGGTGTATTTGCTGCAAATTTAGGTACTTTATTAAAGCATTGTTCAAGTTTTAATGGTTGTGAAGTCTGGAGGTTAGTTAAGATGGGAGTGCCATAAAGAAGAGCGGGGAAGAGGTAAGTAGTGGCAAGTATAATTTTACTTGTGTCGGTGAAACACTTTTTGGCTCTGTAAAGCATTCTTAGTTTTTGATGTGTTTTTCTTATGCAATTTTGTATATGCAGATTGAATGTAAGCTTATCATCCACTATCAACCTTAATAATTTACTATGAGAAGTGATTTCAATATTGTATTATCATGGAGAGATTTGGGATGAAAAAAGTAGTACTTTGGTCTTTTTGGGTTAAGCATGAGTTGTGAGTTACAAAGCCATGTTTCAGTGGCTGTTAAAGCTTCCTGCATACATTTTTAGAGGTGTACCATTTATTTATTTATTTATTTACATTTGTTAACCATATAGTGTCCAATTGGGTTGGAATCCCACTTTCAGCAAAGACCCAGTATAGAAAAAATTATTTAAAAGTTCAAGTAGTTCTGAACAATTTTAACAAAAATGCATTTAACATGTTTATGTAAAGATACTAGTGGATATGAAATGCAAAGTATTAGCCAAAATTTACAAAGAATGCAGTTAAACAAGGTTGCCTACTATTATAAAATAATACAGAGGTACACAATATTCAGCAAGCAAAATCTTACAGAGAAAATCTGCAAGTCATTTGGAGGAAGCAGCATCTGCTAAAAAATATTTGTAAAGGGAGATGTGCAATAATAGGAAAGGAAACTAGCCAGGAGCAATACAGGGGCAGAGCCAGTTACTATTGAGATAATCTTTTATGTTTTTTTAAATGAGTAACGAACAACGAATATGTGCAGAGAAAACAGGCAAAATCGATTTTATTAACAAAATAGTGAGCACTTTTGTCTTACAGTTCCAAAACTTTTTGCCATTAGTAACTGCCCCATTTAAATAACATCATCAAACACATGATCAGTGACATCACCCTCATACATATTCATAAATATTCATGAATTACATCATAAATGAACAACCCCCTCCAAAGTGCTTAAAGAATGTAATAAACCATAATTTTAAACACATAATTTAATATAGAACCTTTAAAAACATAACTTTTCCTAAAACCTTTAATGAAAAATAAGAATCAAACGTATGCGTATATAAATTTTAAATGCATTAATCTTGTATAATAAAAACGTATATATTTGAAGAGGGGCATATACAAACACTGCTTACCCAGTGCAATATAAAACCAACAAACCCAATCCATACTTCCGTATTTATTATATACTAATAAAACTCATATTCCAAAATAAAGCAAAACTAAAAAATAAATTTGTTAAAAATCATTAATTTAATAAATAATTTTGTGGATAATGTCATACCAGATGCATATAAAACAGCATAAAAATATTATTCCTATTATACATTAGGCCACCCAAACAGGTATGTTTAATTTATCTGGTTCTGGTTTTATTCCTGGGCAAGCTTGACAAGCACCAGCATTTAGAGAATGGATGGAGGGAGATATTAATTTCTCTTGTCAAGTTTCTAATACACCCTCAATAATAACTGTTTGCATGATAAACTGGCTTTATTTGATAACAAACTGTATCATTTTAAGAAACTGCAGTTAGAAAATGCTTACTTGAAAGAATGAAGCATAAAGTTATACCAAAGGTGTTAAGATTATGGTGTTACCCCACTGGCCTGATGGAGAATTCCCCCTTGCATTTGGAGTTAATCTTTTTAATCAACATGGATATGAATTTCTTGAGGTGCACATAAAATACAATAATAAAGACACTGAATCACTGGCTATTGATTTATATATACTCAAAGCCTCTATAAAACAGCATGGGGCTTATGAGAGATATCGCTATGAGCATCAATGGATATATTCCAGCATTGAGCATAATCTTCTTGGCCTGAAAGATAATAATATAAGAAAGCTTAGTAAGGACAAGGAGGATTATAAAAGAGGTACTGCCTACCTCAAACCACCTAAGGGGCAACAATGAGCAGGTTGGCAGCTACCAAGAGTTGATGCTGGCAATATCTCAGAACAGAATAATGTTGGTTATGGTATTGATGAAGTTAATATTGAGAATACTGAAGATGATGCTGGCTTCTTCAATATACATGACCATCAGCGGTTTCCTGAGCTGTGAATGTCAGAGCATATTATACAGCAGTATAATACTCAAGGGCCAGTAGGTGCAGACAATAATAACCAACACGATTTTTATGCACCATCCAGATGCAACCAAAAAAGGGGTACCCACAAAAAAGAGGGTGTCGGGGGAGGAACAATTACTGATGGAGGAAGAACTGATTTATTATAACATAGACAATATGCCTGTCATTCAGGCACAACAACAGCAGCTTGACAATTTACTGCCAGTTATGGTCACTAGTAGCACTGGTGATTTTAATATTTATCATTTTTCACAGACTGTAATTGATGTTGAAATAGCAGACTTTTTGGCCAAAGGACTTAACTTTGTACCTGTGAAAAGAGCCAACATTGCAACCAATGTTGCTAACTTGAAATTGTTTTTATGAAAGTTAAATTTTAAGCAGATTTTTATATGAAAAGTATGGTGGTTGATAGTAATAATTTACATACATCAAGTACATTTAATCCACCACTGCACCCCACACTGTTGCTGTTTGAGAAGTTATGTGAGCTTGACTTCAGGTATAGGCTATCAGGAAGCCATTAAAGGATAAGTTAACTAGTGCTGAAAGGGCAGTTTTAACATTTTTAAAGCAGCAGAATATAAGGTTTATGAAACCAGATAAAGAGGGTGGCTTGGTGGCAATGGGTGTGTATGATTATTATGTTAGGATGAATGAACTTTTGGAGACGGATACTTATGAAGAAGTCTCCATTAATCAGGTAAATACTGCTAATCGGAAGGTTGGCTTATTACTTCATGACATGTTTTTGGAGAATAGAATTGCTTTAGATATTTATAATTATTTAGTAATGAATTCTCCTACTACCCCAACCATTTTTGGTGCCCCTAAAATTCATAAAGACATAAAAACTCCACCCGTGAGGCCTATTGTTGATGGCCGTAATTCCATCACTTTTGCATGCACCAAATATCTAGATAAGTTAAAGGGGTTTATGCAGCAGGAAATTAAGATTTGTAAGGATTCTTGGCATTTATTGGAATTAATGAATATGGTTGAATATGATGAACAAGCATACTTTTTTACCATTGATATTAAGGACTTGTTTTCAGTTATTCCCCAGGAGGAAGGAATAGTCCTGATTAGTGAATTTTTAGTCACTAAAGGTGTGCCACTAGATGATATCAATTTGTATTTAGACCTTTTTGAAATAGTGCTACATAATAATTATATATTTTTGATGGAAGATATTTCCTGCAAAAAGTAGGGGTAACTATGGGGTCACCCTGTTGCACCATGTTTGCAAATTGGTAATGGCGCAATGGGAAAGAAAGTATATTATGGAGAATGATGTTTTTAAACAGCATTTGAGGGTTTATGTGCATTATTTAGATGATATTTTTATCTTATGGATAGGAAAACTGGATATGCTTTATGAATTTGTTGCATATCTTGGAAGAACCACAACTTTTTTAAAGTTTACACAGGAAGTACAGATACACAGTATTAGCTATCTGGATGTTAGTTTAAGAAAGGATGCATTACAGGGTAGATTTCTGGCAACCATTCATAGAAAAAGCACCTATTCTAATTCCTTTTTGCACTTGAAAAGCTCTCACCCTAATTATCAAAAAAGATCAGTTGTAAAAGGGCAACTAGTGTGTGCTGCTAGAATAGTTATGTTGGACATGTTCATTTTTAGAGGGTATCCATGTAGCCTCATAGATGATCTTATAGATGAGGTAACTAGAAAGAGAAATGATGGATTTTTTACCCCTATATTGAGAAGAAAAGCTGTAACTACTATTGAAACTGCCCCTTTACATAATAATGAACAGTCCAATTTTATTTATAGTTTTATTACTACTTTTACTGCTGCGTATGCACTTATTAAAATCATGATATATAAAAATTGGAGTATTATCAAGGAGGGTATTACCCTTAGGCAAATAGGAGGGTATTACCCTCAGGCAAATAGTGCAGCAAAAAACAAAAATAGTAGCAAGGAGAGCTAGTAATGTAAAAAACATTTACAATATAAAGAACAGCTGCACATAGCAAAGTAACGGGAATGAGAACATGTGGGGCATATGTAAAAAACATTTACAATATAAAGAACAGCACGCACATAGCAAAGTAACGGGAATGAGAACATGTGGGGCATATGTAAAAAACATTTACAATATAAAGAACAGCACGCACATAGCAAAGTAACGGGAATGAGAACATGTGGGACATATGTAAAAAACATTTACAATATAAAGAACAGCTGCACATAGCAAAGTAACGGGAATGAGAACATGTGGGGCATATGTAAAAAACATTTACAATATAAAGAACAGCTGCACATAGCAAAGCAACGGGAATGAGAACATGTGGGGCATATGTAAAAAACATTTACAATATAAAGAACAGCACACATAGCAAAGTAACGGGAATGAGAACATGTGGGGCATATGTAAAAAACATTTACAATATAAAGAACAGCACGCACATAGCAAAGTAACGGGAATGAGAACATGTGGGGCATATGTAAAAAACATTTACAATATAAAGAACAGCTGCACATAGCAAAGTAACGGGAATGAAAACATGTGGGGCATATGTAAAAAACATTTACAATATAAAGAACAGCACGCACATAGCAAAGTAACGGGAATGAGAACATGGGCATATGTAAAAAACATTTACAATATAAAGAACAGCACACACATAGCAAAGTAACGGGAATGAGAACATGTGGGGCATATGTAAAAAACATTTACAATATAAAGAACAGCACGCACATAGCAAAGTAATGGGAATGAGAACATGTGGGGCATATGTAAAAAACATTTACAATATAAAGAGCAGCACACACATAGCAAAGTAACGGGAATGAGAACATGTGGGGCATATGTAAAAAACATTTACAATATAAAGAACAGCATGCACATAGCAAAGTAACGGGAATGAGAACATGTGGGGCATATGTAAAAAACATTTACAATATAAAGAGCAGCACACACATAGCAAAGTAACGGGAATGAGAACATGTGGGGCATATGTAAAAAACATTTACAATATAAAGAACAGCACACACATAGCAAAGTAACGGGAATGAGAACATGTGGGACATATGTAAAAAACATTTACAATATAAAGAACAGCACGCACATAACAAAGTAACGGGAATGAGAACATGTGGGGCATATGTAAAAAACATTTACAATATAAAGAACAGCACACACATAGCAAAGTAACGGGAATGAGAACATGTGGGGCATATGTAAAAAACATTTACAATATAAAGAACAGCACACACATAGCAAAGTAACGGGAATGAGAACATGTGGGGCATATGTAAAAAACATTTACAATATAAAGAAAAGCTGCACATAGCAAAGTAACGGGAATGAGAACATGTGGGGCATATGTAAAAAACTTTTACAATATAAAGAACAGCACACACATAGCAAAGTAATGGGAATGAGAACATGTGGGGCATATGTAAAAAACATTTACAATATAAAGAGCAGCACACACATAGCAAAGTAACGGGAATGAGAACATGTGGGGCATATGTAAAAAACATTTACAATATAAAGAACAGCACGCACATAGCAAAGTAACGGGAATGAGAACATGTGGGGCATATGTAAAAAACATTTACAATATAAAGAGCAGCATGCACATAGCAAAGTAACGGGAATGAGAACATGTGGGGCATATGTTAAAAACATTTACAATATAAAGAACAGCTGCACATAGCAAAGTAATGGGAATGAGAACATGTGGGGCATATGTAAAAAACATTTACAATATAAAGAACAGCACGCACATAGCAAAGTAACGGGAATGAGAACATGTGGGGCATATGTAAAAAACATTTACAATATAAAGAACAGCTGCACATAGCAAAGTAACGGGAATGAGAACATGTGGGGCATATGTAAAAAACATTTACAATATAAAGAACAGCACGCACATAGCAAAGTAACAGGAATGAGAACATGTGGGGCATATGTAAAAAACATTTACAATATAAAGAACAGCACGCACATAGCAAAGTAACGGGAATGAGAACATGTGGGGCATATGTAAAAAACATTTACAGTATAAAGAACAGCACGCACATAGCAAAGTAATGGGAATGAGAACATGTGGGGCATATGTAAAAAACATTTACAATATAAAGAACAGCACGCACATAGCAAAGTAACGGGAATGAGAACATGTGGGGCATATGTAAAAAACATTTACAGTATAAAGAACAGCACACACATAACAAAGTAACGGGAATGAGAACATGTGGGGCATATGTAAAAAACATTTACAGTATAAAGAACGTCACGCACATAGCAAAGTAACGGGAATGAGAACATGTGGGGCATATGTAAAAAACATTTACAATATAAAGAACAGCACGCACATAGCAATGTAACAGGAATGAGAACATGTGGGGCATGCAGGATTTGTAAACTGATTTCAGTTTGTCAGAGTTTTGATATTCAGGGTATCAAATATAACTTGAAAGGACGTACAATTGTAATTCAAAGGGGTAGTATACCTTGCTTTATGTTAGTTATGTTAGTTATGCATGTCATATTATACTGGCAAACTGAAAGTTCTGTTAGGGGTAGAATTTGTGAGCATGAATATGCTATCAGGAGGTAGAAAACCACTATTGCACTGGCCAAGCATGTCATGTCCTATGAGGGCCATAACTTTAAGTATTTAATAATTGAGCAGGTTGCTGTAAGCTCCAGAGGTGGCCCATGGATGCTACAGTTAGAAAAAATATAATGAATGTGGCAAATACTACTGAATGCTTATTTCTGGCCAGGTTTAAATGAGTACAGTTCAGTAAATTGTCTTCTTAAATTAAATGCTTTAAAAAGGTAGTTCTCTAGAAATCCTGAGTAGCTCAGCTGGTAGAGTATTAGACTCTCAATCTGAGGGTCCAGTATTCAATTCCCTATTTGGGTGCCCTAATGTATAATAGGAGTAATACTTTTAGGCTGTTTTATATGCTTCTAGTATGACATTCTCCACAAAATTATTTATTAAATTAATCATTTTTAACAAATGTATTTTTTAGTTTTCATTTATTTTGGTATATGAGTTTTGTTAGTATATAATAAATACACAAGTATGGATTGGATTTGTTGCTTTTATATCAAGCTGGGTAAGCAGTGCCTGTATTAAAGATATAAGTTTTTATTATACAAGATTAATGCATTTAAATTTCCTATAAACATAAGTTTGAATCTTGTTTTTCACTAAAGGTTTTAGGAAAAGTGTTAAGTTTTTAAAGGTTCTGTACTAAATTATGTGTTTTAAATTATGGTTTATTACATTCTTTACGCACTTCGGAGGGGGTGGTTCATTTATGATGCAAGTTATGAATATTTATGAATATTTATGAAATTTCATGAGTCTGATGTCATTGATCATGTGTTTGATGATGTTATTTAAATGGGGCAGTTACTAATGGCACTATCTGATGAAGTTTTGGAATTGTACAATATTAAAGCACTCAGTATTTTGTTAATAAAATGGATTTTGCCTGTTTTCTCTGCTTATATGTGTTGCTCATTGGATTTTTAGATGTTTGTGATTTTCCTCTTGTTTTTTTAAATGAGGGCAAGTTGGGATTTTTTTGGATGTGCTGAGGAAGATTATTCCAGACCTTGGTTATTATATATGAGTAGAGGGAAGTACCATAATAGTTGTGAGACTGGGTAACTTTTAGTATTAATTTGTTGGATGACCTAAAGGGCCTACTGTTAAGGTTAAATTGGACTAGGCTTGAAAGTGCAGGGGAGTCAGTGGGGTTGTATACGATTCTATGGGCAATTGAAAGATGGTTTAGTGCTAACAGGTTGGTAAATTCCAGACAGTTGAGTTGTTGAAGAACTGAGCAGTGATGAGTGTTATGGGTTTGACTGGCAGCAAACTTAGCTATTTTGTTATAACAAGATTCTAGATTGTTAAGGTCAGCCTTGTATAGGTTGGTGAAGATGTGTGAGCAGTAGAGGATGGCAGATAGCAAGTGAGATCTTGCAGTGGCTATTCTAGCTTCATGTGTTGGGTACGGTTTGATCCTATATAGAGCTTCAAGTTTGGAGTGAACTATTTTGATTGTTAGGGAAATGTGTTTATCAAATTTTAGTCCATCATTTGTAGTAACTCCAAGCAGCTTGGGCTGATTTGTGGGTTTCATTGTTGTACAATTTGAGGAGTGTATAGAGAGACATAGTGTGCTGAGTTTGGAGGAATTGTTAGTGAAGATCATTAGCTTGGTCTTATTTGGGTTGAGGGTGAGTTGATGGCTGGTGAAGTAATTTTCAATGTCCGGGAAAGATTTTTGCATTTTGTGTTGAAGTTCTTGGGGGGAGTGGGCTGAGCAGGTAAGAGAGGAATCATCTGCATATTGGATGATAGTGGCCAGCTGGGTGGCAGAATATAGGTTATTGGCAAATATGACAAAGACAGAGTTCCCGAGTATGGATCCTTGGGGTACACCTGTGGTGAGTGGTAAAAGCGTGGAGAGGTTGTTCTCCCATTTTGTAACCTGTTATCAGTTATTAAGATTATAAGTAGCATGTTTGTTGAGTAGCAGCTGGTGGGATACAGTGTCAAAAGCCTTTGACATGTCCAGAAAAATAGCCGACACTAACTGTCCTTCATTTTTAGGTGGTGAATAGTATCTGTAAAGCTTATTAAAGCTGTGTTTGTACTATGTTTAGGTCTGAAACCATGCTGAGAGCTGGATAGTAGGTTATTAGAAGTGAGGTGATTTGTGAGTTGATGATGTATACATTTCTCTGGAATTTTTGCTAAGGGAGAGAGGATAGCAATGGGTCAGTAGTTTGCAATATCTCTAGAGGGACCGTCCTTGTGGAGGTGTATGGTGTGAGAAATCTTCCATATGTTAGGTACATACTGGTCTGGGATAGAGCGATCTATTAGTATGGATACAGGGTAGGCGATGGATGGAGCAGCTAGCTTTAGAAATTCATTGGGTAGATGGTCGGCAGCCAGACAGTAGGGTTTTAATTTACTTAGGAGTTTCCTTATGTAAGTAGTTTGAATGGGTTTAAAGGAGAAAGAGTTGGTGTTTTCAGTGGTTGGGGGGGGGGGGGGGCTGTGAGTGTTAGGTTTTCTTTGCTATCCAAGAGAGAAGTGATAGAATTGATGTAGTGAGAGTTGAACTGTGAGGGTATGGGCTTGGAGATATTACTAGTAAGGGTAGCAGGGGTGGAGGTTTTTCCTGGGTTTAGGAGGTGGTTGATATTTTTCCAGAACTTTTGTGGATTGTATTGGTGTTTCTGTTGGCAGGTTAGGATGTAGTTTTTTTTTATCGCTAATGACTTTTTTCTTAGCTTGGTTTCTAAGTTGCTGATATAGGGTGTAATCACTTTTGTCTTTGGTTGTACAGTGTAGTGACCAGGCTCTATCCCTTTGTTTCATTAGAAGTTTAGTCTCATTAGATAGCCATGGTAATTGTTTGGATTTGTGGCATATTTTCCTGGAATGGGCAAGATTATTTAATATGGCAAGGAATTGATTATTGAAGTATTTTACTGCAAGGTCTAGCTGTAGGTTTTTTAATGGGCACCGATCTCAGTGTTGTAGTAGTATATTGAATGTATTGGGGAAAATTATTTTTGCTATGGGTGTATTTGAAAGGGATACTGGTTTGTTTATGAATTCTTTTTCTGACTAGAAATGTAGGGGGATGGTCAATTAGTGTGACTGGAAGACAGCCTGCTTGGTACCCCAGGTTTGGCTTATTTGTCAATATCCAGTCAAGTAATGATTTTCTATTTGAATGTTTGTCAGTGCGGGTGAGATAGATTATAGTTTGGGTGAAGTTTTATAAGTTAATAAAGTTGGTTGCTGAGTTGGAGGAGCAGGAGAGCCAGTCAAGGTTGAAATCACCTAGGATGATGGTTTCTTGGTTTAGAGAAAAAGATGACCAGGACAGGAGGGATTCTATACTAGGAAGGTTTTTAACAGGTGGGAGGAAGATGGCAATGATATTAATGGTTTTGTGATTAATATGTAGGTGTGTGACTAGAATTTCAGCAGTCAGGATGTCAGGTGGAGAACACTTTAGTTTTTCTAGTTTAAGATAGTCTTTAAACATAATTGCTGCACTCCCACCATGTTTGTTTAGCCTATCTTGATTTATAACATTATAACCATTTGTTATAATTTCAGAGTCCTTGATGTAGGGCTTTAACCAGGTTTCAGTTATGACCACTATGTCTGGTGAGTAGATGGCCAAGGTAGCATAGAATTCAGGGATTTTATTTACAAAGCTTCTGAGATTGAAATTGGTTATTAGAAGATCTGACTTACTGGTGATAGGTAATGAGGTATATGTAGTGGTATTAGTGAGGTTTTGGACCAATGTAGAAGTTCAGGAGTCTGGAGGGGATTGTTCATTAGGAGGGAAGTTACATTTGGGGTCTGGGTTAGGATGGATATCAGACTGGAACTTTATCTTTGTTAATGAGTGCAATATTAGTTTTTTTAGTTTGTCCATTAGACGGTTATAGCTGTAGGTAGACAACGAGGTTTAGTGGATTGCAGATGTCTTAAAGGGAAGAAAACAGTATTGCAGCTATGGTTAGGATTAAGTATGATTTATGTTGATACAGTTTAGATAGAAGTTGAGGAGAGATGTATGTGAGTGTTGGGGAGTGACAGCATTTTATTTTATAGCCTTGGAAGTCAGTGGAATAGTAGGCTAGGTAGAGAAAGCACAGAAGTATAGTGTGTTAATGTAAGGAGTGGTAGAGTGACATAATGAGAGAAGATGGGTGAGAAAAGAGGAAACAGAAATAAATGGGAAGTAGAGTATGATTAGTTGTGGGAGGGAAGTTGTGCCTAGGTGATGGTTGTAGAAGTGTGGGAAAATTGAGATATTTAGTAGACAGTGAATGAAAAAGTATTGCAGTGGGAGCCGAGGGGATTGATGTGGTGGGAGGGAATGATTGGAGAATTGATTAGGGGTGTGTTTTGTGTAGGTATAAAGTAAATAAAAGTGAGGGTGGGTGAGAGTGGGGTTAGGGTAGGGGAGCGGAGTGAGCCCTAGTGCTGCAACGGCGAATGTAGCAGGTTGAACCAGAGAGCGGCAATGCTCCACCAGAAACAATCACATAGGTAAGCAATGAATTTTACCAAGCAGTGAGGTTTTTAGCTGTAGCATTGGACAACAGAAAAGACTATAGGCACTCTGAAGGAGGCAATGTTTAAGTTACTTTCCTTAGAGAGTAATGAATTAGTATGTAGGCTGCTTGCACTGCTAGTAAAAAACAAGCTTGCAGCACTGGGGGCCATACATTGAGATTAGCTGTAGAAGGGGAGTGGGGGTGGTGATAGTTCTTTGCTGCCATGCTGCACAGGAAAAGCCACTAAGTTGCCAATGACAACACTAAGCATAGTAATTAGACTAGAAATATAACACATTTCAGATGTGCAAATGAGAGTGGAATCATCTGCGTATTGTATTAGGGGGGCCTGTTGTATGGATGTTTAGAGGGTATTAGTGACAATGTTAAAGAGGAGGGGACCAAGGATAGAGCCTTGTGGTACACTGGTGGTGAATGGGAGGTAAGGAGAGTGCATGGAGTGCCATTTTCCTGACTGACTGATACCTATTGTACAGGTAGCTGTTGAACCACAGCAGGGTGGGCTGAGAGAGACCTAGTGAGGACATTTGAAGTAGAAGTTTGCTGTGGCAAACTGTATCAAATGCTGAGAGTTTGCATTGTTGGCATTTGTTTATGTAAAGCCTCAACTGCATCAAATGCTGAGAGTTTGCATTGTTGGCATTTGTTTATGTAAAGCCTCAACAGCATCAAATGCTGAGAGTTTGCATTGTTGGCATTTGTTTATGTAAACCTCAACTTCATTAGTACTGTTATCTAGAACACATTTGACATTTTGGCAAACATCACTGATATTTTCAAAGTTGCTAGAACTTCAAATGTCCTCATTAGGTCTCTCTCAACCCACCCTTCTGTGGTTCGCATAATGGTGTAAAGATATGTCTGTGTATTTATATATCATGTGATGCACATGTGAATGTTCTTTGACTGATACCCACTTGCTATTATTTGTTCTGCCTTGAAATTAAACAGCTATGGAAGAGATATCCAGCATTGTCTTAAACTTTACTGATTTTCAGCTATTGTGTGTCCCATTGTTTAGTTCAAACTGTTTATTGAACAATGTAAACACAGTGCATAAGAACTGTCAGGTGTTGTGGTAGTCCCATGCTTCTCAGTGTTGACCACAATTAAAAATATGTAGATACCATTGTGCTGTTGTGTTTTTTCTTCCTACTAATAGCTGTTTAATTATTTTAATAAATAGACCTTAACTGTGCTGTCTGGAAAGTTCTTACTTCAGTAGTTCATATATATTAGTGCCAAAATCAGAAGAAAATATGTTCAACAAAAAAGAAAAGTTGAAGAGTGTTTAAAGGAAACTCCAGCAGCCACCATAGTTTACTGTATCTCCAACTTGTATCAGAATTTATCTAGTCCGACAGTCTGTGCAAATGGTTAAGGCTGTGGTACAGGTTTAGTTCCCTAAGTCCTCATTTTCATAATGTGAGCCTTGAGCAAGTCACTTAACCAGACATTACTCTCAGGTCACCCCTGAAAAGGGATTGTATGTCCAGTGGGACTACCTGCTTAACAAATGAGTATGATCTAGATATTACTTTGTACCCAAAAACCTTCAGTATCAATATTTGCGAATGTTTTCATTTATACTTTTTCCCTGACCCCCACATCATCAATATTTTATCCTTTTTCTACTTGTAAATTACATTGTTTCAGAATAGTTTGTCACAGCCTTTATGACGTAGAGAACACAGCTTTTGTTGTTTTCAGTGTTGGTCAAATCCAGCAGTTTCATATCCTGTGTCTCAGTTCAGTAAAGTTCTATAATTAATATATGTGCACTGTTTTCTATAGTGTTTATTATTATTTATTTTATTTTATATTATTTGAATTTTTTATTAAGGTAGAATATTGACTACAATAGACAAGAGCTCACAATGAGGAATATTTATATGAAAATAAGTGAGGAGTTATACTACAACACTGCATAAATAAATTGTTGAATACTGCCATTTTTGGCCAATGAAGTCATTGATATTATCAATGTAACCCCACATAATTAAGCACAGTGAAAAAAAACTGCCGATAGCTTTCTTTTGTTTTAGCATCTATTTGAAGTGGCAACTGTTAATCACCGATAAATAAGCAGAAATGATAACTTCTGTGCCTTGCAGTAGTGTAGGAGAGGCAGGATATGGGACTTTTTAAAGGGCTAAATCTTTGAACACATAGCAGAAAAACATGTTGTTCACTTCTTATGTGCTAAAGAAAATGTAAATGGAACAAGAAAGCCTTGTTTTCAACCTTAGTAACCACAGATCAGAGCAAATCAGTAAAAAAGCAAACAAAAAAAAACAAAGAAAACCCAAACGCTGTTTTCACTGTCTAAAAAGCTGGTGTCTGACAGCATTATCATTGTGGTTAAGTGAAGGAAGAAATGTCTAGGCTGTATTCACATTTCATTTTTGGAAGATGTCAAACAGACTGAAAAACAAAATCACATAAGTATAGTATTCCCCAAGGTGGAACAGTCATTAGTATTGCTGCCTCATAGCATTTAGTTCTCCAGTTACGGGGTGCCTCTGATGGAGATTTCATATCTTTCATGTATGTGTGTCAGTCTTTGTTGAGCAATCTGGTTCCGGACACATTCAAACATGTTGAAAGTGCACAGGCATTCACCCAAACTTCAGTGTAGGTGTGTGTTCCATGTATAACTGAAGGTGTGAATCCCAATCAGATTTAGTTTACAGCCTTGTAAACATAGCTTGACAAGATAGAGTCCAGGTTTCTGGGGACCCTAAACTGCATTAAGCAGATTATTTGAGAATGAATGAATGGACAGATGGACGGATGGATGGATTAATGAATGGCAGTCCCCATTTTGGGGTATAAGAAACTACAATGGAGGATTACAGCTCTGACCTGTCAGTAAATGGCTTCCTGTATTAAAAAGGTTACCGGGTTTGATTTCTTCCATCTTTAGTTGTCACCTGTCAGCAAGTGGCTTAACCGACAGTAGACTCAGGTCACCCCCGAAAATGATGACTTTAGACAGCTGCCTAACGCAGTTATCAAACAGGTCATAAGAGGTATCAAGAAAAAGAGCGACCCTGATTCACGAGTATTAAAATATGATGCGCACACACACACACACACACACACACACACACATATATATATATATATATATATATATATATAGAGAGAGAGAGAGAGAGAGTGATCCTGATTCACGAGTATTAAAATATGATGCGCACACACACACACACACACACACACACACACACACACACACACACATATATATATATATATATATATATATATATATAGAGAGAGAGAGAGAGAGAGCGATCCTGATTCACGAGTATTAAAATATGACGCACACACACACACACACATATATAGATATATATATATATAGATATATATATATATATATATATATATATATATATATACAGACACACACACACACATATATAGATATATATATATATATATATATATTCAGTTTCAGAGTAAAGTTTTTTGTTAAGCTGATAACACTTGCTTACAGGAATTTTAGTGCATTCAGGGAACATCATCAACAAAATTTCATCAGGAAGGAAATTAAAAAAAGGTAAATGGTTATGTGCAACAGATGTGATAATGCTTTCAGCGTCACTGACAAAGCTTTTGTGGGGACTACTGTTTTCAAAAAGTTTATTTATGACATTTAAAATGTAGGCACATATGCAATTATAATTTCAACAAAGAAATGACTGAGACTAATGCAAATGATATGTTAAACAATTAAATAAATCAATGAAAGCAATAAATGTATTAGCAATGAAGCAATAACACATAAAAATTAACATAAGGTAGAAAGGACAAAGGTAAAAAGGTAACCAAAGGTAGAATTATTAAAAGCAGGTAGAGTGTAATAAAATGAACAATTGAATGAATTAATAAATGGAAATTACAGTGAGGGAAAGACATGAAGATAATCATTCAGCTATAAGGTTGGAAGAAGGAAAATGACAAAGTAGTTTCAGGTAGAAGTATAAAAGATAGGAAGAATTAGGAGGTAGTCAACGCTTCCGTGTCCAAGAAAATAAAAAAAAATGTTTCTGGAGAGAGTTTCCAACAATAATCTGAGCATCATAATTACAATCATTGTAATGGGGCAATTAAAGAGTAAATCAAGGGGAGCATCTATAAACACACAGATTGTGGTATCTTGGAGTATTTCCCCTTACTCTGAGAAATTCATATCACAGATTTATGGTCTGCCCACCAACAGGTAGAGGAAGGAAAATACTAAAGAATTAGCAGAGTGTGTTTGGAATTTGCTATTTATTACTCTTTCTGCATTTTGTGTTTTCAAGAGTTGAGACTCACAAAATCAGGTCTCACACATATGATAAGGAGCCTTCTTGATGGCTTTCCCGAACATGTTAAGATACAGACTATTTATGAATTTAAGACTAAGAGAGCTCTATGTAGCAGGTTTACTGCTGTGGTAATCAATTTTCTTAGTGTTAGTGTAAAAGTAGTCTAAAATAATGATTTTTTTTGTGAAAAGAAACAGATGACGTTATGCTATTGTGAAAATGTGGCTGAATGGGGATTAAATGTTTAGATAAAGTATTTCATAAAAGCTTGTGAATAAAAAGGAAATTAGGACTACTATTATTTAAGGTTATTTACGAATAGTTGCGCTACACAGATTTGCAAATAAGGTCACCAGAAGTAATTTGCAATGAGTAAGGAAAAGTGTGGTCTTTTTTGAAAATATGTCAGCTTCTCGAAAAACAGTAAGTTGTGTAAAGTTCAACATTACAAAGTCACCAATTACTTTGCCAAGGCATGAAGGTTTGGGTTACCTTTTATTTTTAATATCTTGGGTGAGCATGGCTAAGTAGTCATGATTAAAATGTTTAAGGAAACATGTGGACTGCACAGTGCTTAAAACTGATTTTTTTTAAAAAGAAAAGGGATTTATAATGTTTTATATAGGGGTATCCTTTTATGGACACCCTGTTGGTTTCATTAAATAATAGAAATGTGGAGCTAAGAAAGACTGAAAAAGGGGAAAAAAACAAAGAAGGAAACATAAAAGGAAAACATTGGGAGGGTTTGTACTGGAGGAGGTCGGATAGGATGGGCACTATGCTTTTGTCAGGAGATAGACCCCCTTATTTTTTCAAAAATTTTTATATGAGAGGGTAGTGTGGGTGGGGAATAGATAAGAGGCTGTAGAAGAATGCATAAAGGAAGAAGGGCTGAGAAACTAAGTAACAGAGTGTGTGCTAGTGAAGTTATTAGCGCAAATCACTTTTTGAGTTTCTAAGGTAAGGAAATTTGGTAATCAGAAGTCATGTTCAGCATTTTGTGAGTGAAGTTGCCAATGTGTTGATCAAAGGTTAGGGAGGTGTCAAATAGAAAATCTAGGAATTTGTAAGGTCAGCACTGGAAAGCAAATCACTTCGGCTGCAAGAAGTAAGACTTCTAAAATATCAAGGATTTTGTTTTAGTGGAGTTACTAGTTGGTGTGCAGTGGGAGAATAAGGTCTTTGTTTATTAAAGTTATCTTTGAGGAAACAATTCAATTCTGAAATGGGGAGAAAAGCAATGAATAGGAGATGCTTTTCCTAAAGCACACTATTCTGTTGATAGAGGTTATTTAGAAAGGTGTAGATGAAACAGGAGGAAATATGAAGCATAGAATCAGATCTTGGGAAGCATTAAACTGGAAGGTGAGAGCCTATTAAGGATGCATATGCCAAACCACCTGACCATGTCAGAGAAGATGATATTACTGAGATGATGTATGGAATGCCGTTCATGAGAAAGAATGAGTTGTTTCATGGTGATAGAAATTACTACAACAAAAAAGAAATTCCCTGTGATTTTAAATAGAAGGTCAGTGGGCTGGCATAATGCTGTTGAGGTATTACTGACAATTGATAAGCCAGGCTGAAAGGAGGAAGGATGTACTGAAAGAAGGAAGGGTGTATTTTGGAGTGGATTTCAGCATGTGTTTATATAAAAGCATTTCTAATAAATTGCTAATGTTTAGGGTGCATAGGGATTGTGAACCTGGGGGCAAAATTTGTGTTTGTTTCATTTGCTATGACGCTAGGGCCTTAGACAAGACTGGATATATTAGTAACTGTAATTACTAAATAATGCATTTTAAACAGAAAAAAGTGAAGATGGTGTTAGATCTGTTAGCAAAGAACTCTGAAGGTTAGAAAACATATTTTGATGTGGTCTAAATATGTTCCAGAAAGACTTGATGCTGATGTCAAAATTGCCACACAGTAAATTAGACAAGCTGCTAAACTTGTTCCCATAATTTTGGCATGCACACCTTGGTACATTTGTCAGTGACTTTGGTTTTAAATGGAAATCTGTAGATAGAGTGCAGCAGAGTAGGAATGAAAAAAGCAAGAGACTCACAGTTGAAACTGCAGATAATGGAAGCTTGTCCGTTGTTTGCTTTAGTTTGTTTCCATTAAGATAAGCCTGCTGACTTTATTTACTAATGATTTCTTTTGTTTACAATTTAGATTAATTTAGTTGGAGGCAGTTGGATTAAATAAAGTAAAGCAATAGTCTCTGCAGATTTTATTCCTGACATACAACTAAAGGCCAGTTAATTTAGTTTTCTCATTAAGTACTGAATTATTGATATGTAAAAGCTCAGTTATTTTAATTTAATTTGTAGATTTACAACTGTATAGATTTCTTGACTGCAATTCAGATTCTGTTGTCTTTCAAAATATTTCACTGAACACATCATTGGCTTCATGGTATAATTAAGCCGTAATTAAGACTCAGATAACCTTGCAGTATTAGTGGTTGGGGTGTCAGAAGAGCTGGGCAGGGAAAAGGAGAAAGTAGCTGACATTGACTTTCTGATCCTTAATATTTCAGCCATGGGGATACATTCTGGAAGCTGACAAGCAAGTGACTTTACAATACAGAAATTCCAGCTACATACCTGCTGCCATTGTATCTTAAATATGCTTGAAGCATTTGGGAAAGACTTCAGAACTCAGGCTGGTCAGTAAGCATCATATTGTATTTACTAATTTCTGCTGGCTTGTGGCATTTCCTCTCTGTCCAACAAACGAAGGTTTGTATTCAGTATTATGATGACTAGTTGTACAACCATTGGCTCTTGGTGCACACACTGCTGCTGTCTCCGTGTAGACCACACAGCTGTGTCAGTGTAATGCAACATCTCTGACAATAAAGAATTTGGCCTCTCCCAATTCCCCAGATCTCAACAATATCCCATATGTTTTGCTCTCCTTAATCTTCTCTGATTAGCTCTTAGTTAAGTTACTTCGTCCGAGGACCATGTCCAGTTTATAGCATTTGGTGTACTTTGTCCATACACTCATCTCTGCAGTCCTTTGTCATGAAAAATGTTCAGTCTTTAGGCTTATGCATAGCACAGTAAAACACTGCCTACATTTCATAATACATAACTAACTTGAAGAAAGACTTCTGATACTTTTTTGTAACAGGATGATTTGGTCATGCACCAGAATACACAAGCACAGAACCATCTGCATGTATGTAACTACTGACTGTGTCATAATATGGCATAGATAAGTGAAGCAGGACTATATCAATGGAATTCAACTATTTATATATGTCTGAATGGATCAGGCATTTTATAATGTAAGACAAAGGCCACAGCAGAGGCTAGATCAAAGTATCTTTAATTACATTCCAATGAAACTGGAAGGCATCAAGCCAGTGGCCAAGTCTCCTAGCATCTCTGGAAAGTGTATCACAACTTTAAAATGTGTTCACAAACTGGCTTATAATATTCCTAAAAAAGGTTCTAAGTAAAGTGTTGAGGAAGGAAAATGAAAATGAAACCTGACCGTTTATTTATTAGGGATTTATAGAGTGGCTGGAGGACGTCTCTCAGCTAATAAAACTGCCATGTGTCACCTCAGCAATTTATAAATATTTGCTTAACCAGCTTCCTTTGCTTCCTAATTGAATGCAACTGAAATTTTAACTGTATTTCTGTTGAGAAATTACTTAATATTTTTTTTAGGGAAGCATAGATGATGGACATAGAAGGTTAAATGAATGGTGTAATAACAAAACTGTGTGTGTGTGTGTGTGTGTGTGTGTGTGTGTGTGTGTGTGTGTGTGTGTGTGTGTGTGTAGACACACACCTCTTTGTGTATGAGTTGAATGAGCATGCAGTTGCCTCTAACTATGTGTTCATGTGCTTTTGTCTTTGTGTGTGTGTGTGTGTGTGTGTGTGTGTGTGTGTGTGTGTGTGTGTGTGTGTGTGTGTGTGTGTGTGTGTGTGTAGACACACACATCTCTTTGTGTATGAGTTGAATGAACGTGTCTATATAATATATTCAAAATTCCAAACTGTCGAACACCATATGTTCGAACTTGGAATTTCGAATATTGAAAACATCGAATGCTCAGAATAGCAATTTTTTTCCCAGGGAAAAAAATTGCTGTTCCGAGAAACACACATACAACACAAGCACACCAAAATAAATAAACCACACACATACAGTTAACAAAACCCAACACTACACTACACCGTACATACATTACTAACTATCCACTTACCTTAACCCGCACCCTGACCCTAAGGTCCATAACTCTCGCACCACAGTGGAGAAAATAGCGAAGCCACGGAATGGTCCACTGAAATCTTGCCCTAGGTAAGATTTCGATGTTCGGGGCTTTGTTATTTTCATCGTTCGATGTTGTGGGTTTGATGTTTTAACGTTTGGCGTTTTACTTCTTCGAAGTTTTGATATAGACCCAAATGAACATGCAGTTGCCTCTAACCATTTGCTCGTGTGCTTTTGATTACCTTTGTGTGTGTGTGTGTGTGTGTGTGTGTGTGTGTGTATGTGTGTGTGTATGTGTGTGTGTGTGTGTGTGTGTGTGTGTGTGTGTGTGTGTGAGAGTATGCACATGTGTGCAAGTGCATGTTAAGTGCATGTTTCTGTCTGTTTCACAAAACAACATTTACAGGCCAGTGTAGAACAACTTAACAGACATGGCTGAGTATAATAGCCTGGTTCAGCACTGCTATGCCTGAATCCATTTCTACCTTTACAGGAGAAAAAAATCAACCCATAGCTTCCTGGAGAAATTATTTTTTTATCAGCAATACCTCAAGTCTTAAGAGATATGCATATTTAAAATATTATGTGTATTTGTTATTCATGTAAAAATTCTAAGCAGTAAAATCACATAGATTCAAAATAGATACACGTAGAAATTATTAGCTTCACATGAATAGAGAAAGCACCACAATACTGAAAAGAACCAATTTTTCTTTAGTGAGAGGTATTACATGAAGTTGTAGAACTGGTTGTCAGCTCCATATTGCATACGTCACTGAGTGTGGCAGACCCACTTAAGAACATCCTGATGTTTCCATTGTTTTCATTAATACCATTTATTGCTGTGGTACACATAGATCACGGGATGTTTACTGTTGCTTCAGCATACATTTAGAAAGGGTAATTCCTGACTCTGGATAGAAAAATTCATTTTTATAAATATACAGGAGGACTGAAATTGTTTACTACCAAAATAAATGCTTTAGGACTGTTGATCAACAATGTGTTTCAAAATAAAATGTAGATTTCTTTGACATTTCAAGCAAGCAGGAATGATATTTTGTATTGTATCCGAACGTATGTGTGACTGACAAATGATGTATGTAGGACCTTACAGGCAGCATGAGGTATATGCATGGAGGGTTGTGGCATGTAAAGCAGATAACATTGGTGCTTTGTTCTGACTGAGGAATGGAGATACACTTTGCCTGTGTATTGCCACTATGTTTGTGGATTGGATTGTGCATATCTCATGGGCTGGAAGGTTATCTGTCTGACCATGTAATACTGACGCTCCTTCCTTAAACTCGTATACATTTGAAAGCATACATCTTCTATGATGAACCTTTGAATACCTTCCTTATTTAGAAGCTGCTTTGTGTCTTTAATCATTGAAAACATATCATACATGTCTAGTACTTTTGTGTAACTCTCTAATGTAGCTGTTTTACGATAAATGTCTTAGTTCACTACAACCCTATAATCTAGTAATAGTCTTGACTGAAATTTAGATTTAAACAATGGTCATAACTATTATAAAAGTAATTACTTTGGATAGGATCTTATGCATATACGTATATATATGGATATACATATACATGTATATAAACTTCTGCTTGCTACATTTGTATTTTGCAGGTACTTTGCTGATTGATAGATATGTTTTAGGAATAATAATGATCATTTGAAAACTATCCTGTTTAATGTAATGAAGTATATATTAACAACAGCAAAATTAAGTATCTCTTGAAAGTTTTTTATATCATGATATGTTCTGTACATTGTCATGAACCACACTTCGTATCCTTTAATATGAAGCAGGAAGAGAAATGCATTACTGGACCTAAACAGTAAGTTCATTAACAGTGCATTTCTTCTTCTATGAATCAGAAATTTTCTTTTTGTAATGTGGTCCCCCACCATTTGCAGATTTGCTGACACTCATTCTCATTTAAATATTCTAATTCCAGAAAAATACTTGGCTTGGCTGAAAACTATGTATTATGTTTAGAATGAGAAATCAAAAAATCAGAACTTGCATACTAAGCTATCAGCAGTGAGAGGTGGCACAGTGGAGCATCAGGTTGTCTCCTAAGAACAAGAGGTTCTCTAGTTTGATTCTCAGCTGATGTTCCTTCTATGTGTAGTCTGCATGTCTTCCCTGTGTTTGTGTGTTTTTTTCTGAGTGTTCCACTTTCCTTCAGCATTCCAAAGACATGCAGTAGGTTGCTTGGAGACTCTCAACTGGCCATAACTGTGAGTGTGCATGCATGTGTGTGGTATGCAAGAACAATCATGACAGGGCGAGCCACCTGGTGGTGAGAACAGTGTCTCAAGATGATTGTCATTGTTGATGTGACACTCTGACAGTAGTGGAAAAAATGGGAAAAAGAGATTGTGGATGGATGGGTGCAGTGGTGAGTGAGATGCTACCCCTCTACAGTGTACAGTAAGGAGTATATTACACCTGAAAAAAGCTATTTGTTATGTTTAATGCCAACTGATATGTGGTGATACTTCAACAGAACTTATAAGCCAGACTAGAGTCATGCTCAACAGGGTCTTCTTTCCTGCTGATTATGCCAAGCCCATTCCATTTGCTGTGGTTTCACTCAATCATAGGTAAGAACATTGTGAATCTGGTTCATCCATTCATGCATGTCACTAATTAGATGATGAGGCATTTGGCTACCTTTAGACAGTCATAGTTATTCCCACTGTTTTGCCACTCTTCACTGAATTTCTTCTAATTGAAATTCAGAGTACTGGGCCGAAATCACATCACGTCAACTCCCATCTTGGGCCTTTGTGATGCTTTGTTTTAATTAAACAGTTGGATTCTCCTGGTCTGCACCAGTTCTAAGACAACTGCTAACTGCCAGATGATGTGGGATGCCAGTTGCAACTGGTGCCCACCATAGCCAGGGCAATCCACAGGAAGGGCCTGGTGCTAATCCAGACTTGCCACCATTGTCCCTGCAGCCCCCAGGAGGGGGCACTGCAAGTGGGTGACACCTTGTTCAGCTGTTGTGTGTGCCCAGCCCTGCTTCATGCCTGAGCCCAAGCGACCCGGTCCTTAGAGCCAATCATTATCCTGAAGTTACAGGTCTGGCTTGCAGAATTCCCTTACCTACATGTTCTAACATTCCAGAAGCTGTTCACCTTGGAGACCTGCTGTGGATATGGGTATGACTTGTTACAAGGCTTACACCCTCTCCCCCAAATTTTCAAGGGCCCTTCTCTCAGGGTGAAGCCATTCCAGGGCACCATGCCCTTTACAAAGAAAAGAGAGCTGTCTGAAGGGACTCCGCTAACTTCTTCAGGATTGTTTTTGTCACTGGATGCTGCGAGGTGCCCATCTCCACCACACCAGATTTTGGGATCTGAACCTAACTCCCTTTTGATTGGCTGATGGTGATGGAGGCCATCTCCTGTCCGTTTGGAACAGCGCTTGCCTGTCTATTAGGACTGACTGACTAATGCTCAACTTCTGTTCACATGGAACCTTTCTCCACTTTGGCCTTTAAAGCTCTCGTTTGAAAATTTGCTACCACCATCAAGATCAGCACATGCAGTGGCTCCACCTAGGCTTTTGCCCTGGGATTCAGTGCCACTACAGCAGCCCTTTAAGTCATCATAGCATAGCACCCTCATCTCCCAGCACCATCCATTTTCAGGCCTAGTTCATTTAGCAGGTGAGTTGTTGCACACTTTTCTGGGGTCTGATGAGCATCGGCATTGGGTGCCTTAACCAGGCATTCAGTTCATTCTGCAGGACCAGTTCTGCTTGCCAAAAGAGGCCCACTGGGTGCTCGCATTCCATGCCCAGCTCCAAGTCAGTGAGTCGGGCTTCTTACTCATTTAAAGTTTGAGAATAGGTTGAGATTGTTTTGACCCCAAACCGCTAATCATTCACTTTACCAGATAAAACTGCATCTGCCAAAGTGCCACCTATCCTGAGGGAAACTTCAGAAGGAGCCAGATACTAGATGGCTGAATTAGTCTTATACCCCTATACCCAGGTTGGACCACAGATTTGCATGTCAGGACCACTACAGACCTTTACCAGAGTTTCCTCTGGGTTTGACCTGCCTAGACATAGTTCACCATCTTTCGTGTCCCACCAGGTATGCTTACAGTCAATCTCCCTAATGGTACAGGTGAGACAGGGCAGGGGAATCCTGCCTTGGCTGGAGCATGTTAGCTCACACTTTTGCTGAGTTGTGGGGTCTCTTGCCCACCCTTGGATTTCACACCTGTTAAATTCCTTAGTCTAAAATGAGTAATTGTTACATAACTGGCTGTCACACTGATGCAGCAATTAATGTTGCTGCCTCATACTGATTGTCTCATCAGTTTGTTCTTAGATGGAGTACCTTCTCTGCAGAATCTTCACAAAATCCCTCTGTCTACTGAAGTCTTTGCTGGGAGCTACTATTCCCACTTGCATCAAAAAGAGGTACCATGGGTGAATTGTCAGTCCTTCATATTGAGAGTAGATGTGTGTGTGTGTGTGTGTGTGTGTGTGTGTGTGTGTGTGTGTGTGTGTGTGTGTGTGTGTGTGTGTGTGTGTGTGTGTATGTGTGTGTGTGTGTGTGTGTGTGTGTGTGTGTGTGTGTGTGTGTGTGTGTGTTTTTGGGCACTTCCTCTAATGAACTGATGCTGGGTTTTAATTTATTTTTATTATTTTGCACCCACTAAGTACTGGCATATGTTGTAGCTCTCCTACAGCCCTAATCCGCATTACACAGTTTATTAGAAAATAGCTGAAGGCTACATACTAGCATTTATAATGAGTCAGTAATCTGTTTTGCAAATTCAGTTTTTGAATTAATAATTATTTTGCTTGCATATATGATAGGTATCCAAACAAAACCTCGTGAATGGTTAATTTATCACTCAATAAACATACCAGTCTAATCAAACAATTAATCAATAAATACATTCATACATACAAAAAATAAATGCAATATCCAGATGAATGCAGCATCATGAATGACAAGATACAACATATAATTTTACTGGAAAGCTGAAATAACAAGCGTAGCATATTTTACATCATCCACATATTTTCTGTATAGCAGGTGCCTTTTACCAATTTAAGTAATCCAGGTTAATCTTCAGCAAAGCAGTTTGAGTAACATAGGTGGAAAAGGTGAGTTCTGACAGTATGTGTCTGATTAAAACAGCATTTTCTCCATGAAATGCCTTCCATCTCACCCCTCACATGCATTCATGTATGACTTGATTAGAAATCAGAAACAATTTGAAAAGTCAAAAGAACATTAATCTAGATCATTCTACACTAGCTCAAACTATGTGAGACAATGTAATTCAGTTTTTCATAGCATTGAGAATATATTAGGGTGAGAGCTTGATGGCTATTCACCAGCAACAAAAGCAGGGTGATAGGCATAAAAAGTTGACTTCCTGCAGTCTGTTAGTGATTTTCTTAAATATTTTGATGACATCTGATATAATGAAACAACACATTAGCTAATAAAACAAATAACTATTTACACAAGTGTCTACAGCAATATTTTGCTACATAAAATACTATACTTCATTAAACAAACCATAAACTATTCAGAGAACACAGATTAATTCTTCAGTATTGAGTTCAGTTTTATCCACCTTTTTATTCTGTATTTTTGTTTGTTTTTATCTTAATAGTAGATATTTCTTTATGACACACAATAGTGATAGCACTTAAAGATTCAGTAAATGAAGGCATGAACTCATGCTCCCAATTTCCTGTAGTCATTTTGGAGGCTTGGGTACACATCCAGAAATTATATTATTAAACAGCATCAACAGGTGAGTTAATATACATTTATCAGACTACAATGCTTTCTGAAAACATTGAATTTTATCCTAAAAAGGGTGCAGAATTTTGAAGTCAAAAATTATATATTAGTAAATCCACAAGAACAAAACACATATTTATATGGGACGTGTTTTAAGTGTTTTTTTTTTCTGATGAAGTTTTGCGAGTTTTCAGAATGGAAGTGCTTACCTTTAATAAAGTTTCAAATTTGTGGTTCATTTGGCTATTTCTGGACCTTAGTGTGGAGTTATTTGAGTTTATAAATTATACACTGCCAATCTGCTCTGATAAAAGGTTCACACCTCCAAAAAACAAAACCTTTCTTTTTGTACATAATTTCATTTCTATGCAAAACTATAAGTGATCCATGTAGAAATTTCTAAGAGAATAATCTCCAAAATAAACATAATATTTTTTGAGGTTAGTAAAATATTTTGTTTTCATTTGTAGTTATTAAAGTTGAGCCCTTCGTTTGGACAGCAAAACCACAACAGTTATAGTTTTAATGTTTTTATACATTTTGGATAAATATGATCATCTTGTCTCACCATTTGTTTCCAGATTTCAGAAAGTAAAGACTGGCCACATAATCTCTTTTTATTTATATCTAACATTAAATCAATTTTAGAGATAAAAAAAATATATTGATTTGCACCATTTGCACATTTTCCATATCTAAATCATATTTACTAATTAAATAGTCTTTGTTAACCACTTTAGTATCTCTCTTGACATTTGACTCCAAAAGATCAAATTTAGATTATTTTTATCTTAGCATTATTTTTTGAAATTCTAGTGTAAGTGCTATAAGATTTAAGGTGAGAAACTCTGTTTTTATCACTGGGTATGTATATATATAATTCCTTATTTTTAGTATGTTGTTTATATACGTGAAGTCTGTTGGAATATTGGTAAGTAAGTAGATATTTTCTCACAATTTGAATATGTTATGTGTTATATGCATATGTTATATAGTGACATTTTTTTCTTTGTTTAATTAGATCATTGTGTTCCAATTAGATGAATAATCAGAATTCTACCATAAAGCTACTGTTTTTTATAACCAAACCTATAGTATATATTTCTATGTCAGAAAATCCAATTGCACAGTCATTCTCTTACATATTGTCGCAAAGCTATTATAGTTTTGTTGAGGTAACATAATAACTTCAGATGAATGTCATTACATTGTTTAATATGTTCTTTAGAAGAAACTAATGAAGGTGTTTCTGTAGTATATAATGTTTTGGGTAAAATAAGGGATTAAACGTGTTGGGGCCTATTTTAATGAGTCACAAAAGGTTGAGTCTGAATGAGCAAAAAATCAGACTTACATATATTAAGTCAGAGATGGACATTTCTTGGAATATTCCCATTATTCTGATGTATGGCGATTTTGGAGTTAGGATATAGAAGTTGAAGGGTGTGGGGGCTTCCCCCCACCAAAGGGGACATTGGGGAATTGCTCCCTCCTGCAAAAGAATTTTAAAGGAGAAGACAATTTTATAATATTTTCTGTTCTCCTACAGATTTTGCCTTTTTCCCCAACATGTCATCAGTGTTATGAGTGCTGACATTTCAATTGGGAACCATAAAATATCCACTTTGATTAAACTCAACATAATTTCCATAGAATAGACTAACTTAGTCCCTTCATTTATTTTTGCCCTAATATTGTCTATGATCTTTTTATAATTTATTGATGGTATTTATTTATAATTATTAATGACAGCAACTTCTGAAATATTTAACCTCTTTAATATCCCATTTAAATTCACTGTCAAACAATTTTATCTTTTTTAATTGATAAGGCATTATTTCTTTCTTGATTGAACATTAGATCTGACAGCAGTTCAATGTATCTTAATTAGTATTTTATATTTATTAATGAAGATGGAATATTAATTATCACTTTATGATCAGCAAATTACTTGATTATAGAAGCATATTGATCATTTATTTAAAATTCTACTATATCAAGTTTTATGTGACTGGCTAGAGACTCAATAGGATTTTTTATGTGACTCGCTAGAGTCTCAACATGTAAAGCAAACAATAGAGGAGATAAGGAATAACCGTATTTGCAATCTTGCTTATCTCTGTTGAAAGAGAAATAAGAGATCATTGTGTAACATGTGAGAATGGATTTTGATATCAGTCATTAATACGATATATAACATTACTTGGAAATTTGTATATTTCTAATGCTGTAAATAATAATAGTTTACTGAATCAAAGGATTTAACTATATCCAGGCTAATGAAAGTTATCATTCACTGTTATTAGCATAATCAACTAAATTAATATTCTTTGGATGCTATCTTGAGTCTACCTTTTTAAAATAAAGCCAGTCCAGTCTTCCTGTATGAATGTAGGTGGTATATTTTTAGGGTCCACTTTTTCTTACCAAATTTTCATTTGTTCAATGAAATTCCAGTTAAGTGAAATCACAGACTATTGAACAGCTTTCCATGGGAAACAAACCACTTGGTCACCAGGGAAACTGCACAAATGGAAGCAAATTAAACCAACCTGAGTGTGGGGCTTCACCCCCTACACTCCACATGTGGAGGGATTCGCCCCCACACCCCCATAACTAAATATACCAACTCTGGGATTGCACTACACTGGGGAAAAGGACACAGTTCACCCTGATGACCAAGTAGTTTGTTTTCCAGGGAAAGCTGTTTGGTAGTTTGTGGTTTCATTTAACTGGAATTTCATTAAAGTGGAGTCAACAAACTAGCATTTGAACAAGTGAAAATTCCATAAGAAGAAGTAGACCCATTTTTTAATCTGTTGGCAGGGACTGACATAACAATTTTGTAATCAATATTCAGTAATGAAATGGGTCTATAAGAAGGGTATAGAAATGAACCTTTATCCTGTTTTAATAAAGAACAAAATTTTGTATTTTTCCACAATGGAGGCATTTTAAATTTAGCATTAATTTCTGTGAATATTTTTTCTAAAACACATAAACTATTTTGATGTAACACTTTGTATAAATCAGGAATGATGCCTTCATAACTTGGAGTTTTACTTTCCTTTGGCACTTGTATTATTGTTATAGAAACATTGTTTTTATTTTATATGAAAATATTTTTGTATATTCTTAAAGAAAAATACATTTTCATTTTATACAGTACAATTCTGTGCATTGATTTTCTCACAATGCTTTTTAAAATAGTCCAGAATTTCAATGCCCCAAAATGTTCTACTACCAATGATAGCTTTTCTGTTGATGTGATTTAGTTATTACTTTCATTTTGGATCTAAGAGATAATTTATGTAAACCTTTAGGAATTAGAGAAATAGAATGCAGTTTTGCTTTTTTCTTAACAAATGAAAACCTTTTGCTGTAGGACTTTTTTGAAAATCTGCATTCATTTTTTTTAAATTTCTGATAATAGGCTATCTCTTTCATTTTGTTAAATATCTGTCCAATTTTCTAACAGTTCCAAAAAGTATTTTTCTCAATGTTTTCTCTTACAGTAAAAGTTGAGACTTTGTCTTATACATATGGTTTCTTTGCATCCCATAGGGTCACAAAAGAAACTACACCATTACTGTAAAAGTTTAAGAACTTTTGTGTTTCTGTTACAAACCACCCTTGAAAATCATTTAACTTTGTTATATAAACAGATATTAAATTGCTCCAATGTATTTGAATTCATCATTAGTGTATAAGTAACTGCATTGTGATCTGATAAAGGATGTGTTATCACAGTTACTTTCAATTTTTTAATAACCAAATAATTTAAAATATATTCTCATTCAAGTTTTGGCTGCAGATCTGTTAGAGTGATGAGTATAAATGCAGATTTTCATTCAGAAACTTTATCAATATCAAAAATTAAATAAGTCAGTAAAGTTTAGTAAAACTTTAGCTGATGCTAAACATATAGGCTTAGTGATAGCTCTAGTATCATTTTCTTTAAGTAAATAATTAATGTCTCTTCCCCTCATTATACTTCCTTTCTTATTCAAATTTAAAATTTCCAGATACTTCCTAGAGTCCTTATCTACAGTTACTAGAATCCACTATCCACTATCCACTTAACTAATGTTAAGATTCCTTTTTTGATATTCAGTATTAACCATACTCTTCATAACTTTATCATCACTATGCAGATCAGTAACTAATAAGATTGTTGTTCCACTTCTCTTCTTTATAAAGCTAGAACTTGCTAGTCCTGTATATTCATTGACATTTAATGTGCCAAAATCATCTTGCAATAAATGTGTTCTTGTAAAAAGTCCACTTGTGTTTTATACATTCTAAGTACATATTAGTTGTATTACGACTGTTGATAACCCTTACATTTAAAGAAATACATTTTAAAGAAGACATCTTATATCAATCATATACATATTTCAATTGCTAAATGCTATTCTATGATCTCTATAATAGACCAGATGATTAGAATAATGGCTGCATAAAAACTATAGGCAAAATATTACCTGAAATATTCTGTTTCACATAGACACAGACAAAAAGTTAACAATATTAAAGATAACTGAACTACAAATAAAGCAGTTCTCCTCCATGGAACGTAAGGTTCCATGTCTGAATAGAGATCCCATTTAAACTGCCATTCTTTCTCTTATTCCCTCTTATGCTAGTTGCTTTTACTTTAAATCCTTACACTATTAACAAATGTTTTATTTAGGTTAGGTATAAGCATATTATAAAAAAAGCTCCACTATGTTTCAATGGTGAAACAGTCTGCTTTAATTTTATCTCTTATATTATCACATAATAGTTTGTAACCATTTAAAATATGTTTACTCTTTAGTTTCATAACTCTTTAGTTTCATAAGTAGTTACCAAGTATACAGCAAATGAGACTATTGATGAAACTAACCTAGTTTCCCCAAAATCTACAGAGCACTGCCTTGTTAAGTAACCTGCTCAGACTCACACTGTAGACAGATGAAGTGCCTAATTCCAACAGACTCACTCTCAGCGTAAGTGACCACTTACATTGAGAGCAGGCTGATAGCAGGTCTTTTGGAATCTAGGCCCTAGAGTAAGCCAGTTTATAGATAGCCGTTACTCTGAGGAAGTCACTTACACTTTGAGTAGGTCTTTCAGAATCAGGGTGGACATAGACTGAGAGCAACTAATTTGGAATATGGCCAGAAGGCTGAGGGAATCAAATCCTAGACCAAAACAAACAGTATGGCAACATCTCTTAATTTTAATCCTCTGCATTAATTGGGAGATGTCGAACTCTTCCTAACACTCTTAGCTCAATTAGCACTATTCAAGTTTCATAAGTAAAGCCATATGCCATTTGCTTTAAATTCTGATGTGATATACTCTTTTTATTTTGTAATCATTCACTACATTATCCTTTTCAATATGCCTCCATATTCTATAATAGTTGCTACAATGGCTGAGACATTACTGCTGCATTGCATTAATAATTCTGTCAAAATGCTTAAACATACACATTCTTGCTTTAAATAACATCTACTAACAACATTGTTCAGCTGAAAAAAATAATTATAATTTGCTTTTAAAACATGTTCTTGAACCTAAAAAAATGACCTATAGTTAAAACAAGGGTTGCTATCTTTGGAACAAGCAAAAACATAAGAATATTTTTGATCAGCAGGTTTGCAATGGTCATTTCATACTTCCCAGGTTTCTAGTTAAAACAAATAGAACAGTATTCTGGCAACACAATTAAAATGCAAATAATGCATTCCTGTTTTTTAAGAAAAAATCCTGACAAGTGAAATACATACACACACACACACACACACACACACACACACACACACACACACACACACACACACACATGAGCATGTATGTGTGTATAATACAGTCTTTGGGAAAAACATCAGGTTAAAACTGAATTTGTCAATGTTAAAGAGGAAGACAAGAAAAGAAGTGAATAATGATTGTGTGTACAGATACCTGGTATATGTGACTCAGCATTAAAAAGCAAACAGCTGGACATACAAATAATAATATATATATATATATATATATATATATATATATATATATATATATATATGTGTGTGTGTGTGTGTGTGTGTGTGTGTGTGTGTGTGTATATATATATATATATATATATATATATATATATATATATATATATATATATATATATATATATATATATTTATATATATATATATATATATATATATATATATATATGCTTTTATATTACATTATCGAAAGATAAACGCACAAGAAGGAATGTAGCACGGAGCACCAAGATGAAGTAAACGTACTTTATTTAAAACGTTTTCGCCACCATTAAATAGCAGTAGCTTCCTCAGACAATTGAAAATAAAGCAAGTTACTGCTTTATAGCCCTACAACACAGCATTAGTGACATCACATCCTTTACAAATGAGACTGGTTGTTGTGATCATTTAAAGGACCCGCTAGGAAATAACCATAAAAAACAAATCCCTGACGTTATACACTTTTAAAAACAACTATCCATAGCAATGCAAGAATGGAAAGAAAACCACATCAATTGAGTATGGGCAAATAATATAGCTGTGTTGTGGAGTATACACCATAATTAAATATCAAAAAGTATCAAAAGGTGTATGATGTGATCAACATGTTAGGTAGTACAATTAATTCAGCCAAACCTAACTGCAACAGCAATTCCTAACATAACAATGTTGAGCCTATTATATCCGAAAGGATCTTTTTGTATATATGAGATGTTCCACAATATGTAAAAAAATTTTTTAAAAACTTTTTTATTTAAAAACATATTAAAATTAGTAGGATTATCTGACCCAAGACAGTAAGTTATTTAAATTGTGGTCATACACTTAAAAAGTGGAAACTAAAATATTTCGAATCCACTAAAAACTTAATTATCAAGGCCTAAGGTAACTTTTAAGTTTTAATATTACCGATATATTACATGCTTCATTTAAGCCTGGTGGAGCGAAGGCATTCAATAACAGTTGCCACTCCAACTCTTTTATTTCAAGAAGTAAGGGTTGGGGACCACCTCTTATTCCTAACTGTACCAAATCAATGCCCATGAAGCAGAAACTATGCCCAGGATTATCAAAAACATGTTTAGAAAGGGCATTATCTACTTTCTGCTTTTTTATGGCATAATCGTGTTGGTAGACCCTATCACGTAGTCTCCGGTCGGTTTTACCAACATAATATGCCCTGCAGCAATTGCAAAAAGCGATGTACACTACAGACCTTGTCTCACAGGAGATTCTGTATTTAATAAAATATTTTTCGTTTCCTATGGTAAAAGAATTACCTGCCTTGATAAGTCTACATTGGTTGCATGTACCACAACTAAAGGTGCCCGTTTGTCTAGATGTATTTTTTTGTGTATCCGAAGTTTGTAATAGGTCCTTAAGATTTTTCCCCCTTTTGTACACAAATAAAGGGAAGGTACCCAAAGCTTCAAGTAGGAATGCATTATTTGAAATGAACTGCCAGTTTTTTCTAATGATAGAGCATACTAAACTAGCATGGTTTCCGTATGTGAAAATAAACCTGGCTACTTTATCATTAAAATAATGTAAAGGCTCATCAATACTACCAAGATGACCAGTATCTGATGGAATTTCCAGAAGTTGGTCAGCCAAATCAAGGGTCTGTGAAGTGTTTACGTTGGCTCCCTCAAGAAGGGGTTTATAAAATCCCGCAGCCCTTTTAGTGGACACTTCTTTAATCAACCCGTCAATCAGGTCACCCGGGTAGCCCCTATTTAAAAACATGTTCTTGAGGGTTAAACACTCCTCATCAAAGGCCATAGAAGTATTACACATACGAGTGGCCCTGACCAGTTGTCCCTTAACAATTGATCTCTTATGTTTCCATGGGTGACTACTGGTGAAATGTAGGAAAGCATTACAATAAGTATGCTTCCTATGGATACTAGAAAAAATGCCACTATTAAAAGGGTCCTTTCTGAGTTTAACATCTAAGTAGTCTATTTCACTAGTAGAAAAATTATAAGTAAATTTCAAGAAAGTACTGGACTCATTCATTTCTTCAACCAACTTAGTAGAAATATGGTAGTCGCCTTGAATGAGAATGAACACATCATCCAGGAACCGAGTATAGAATTTACAAACATTTTTGAATGTAGGGTTCTTGAAAAGAACGTTCATTTCCCAATAGGCGACTACTAAGTTGGCTACACTGCCACCACAGGGTGAGCCCATGGCTATTCCCCTTTTCTGCAAGTAGTAGCAGTTATTGAAGATGAAAAAATTAGAAGATAGAATGATGTCCAATAATAAGGTGACTACTTCGATTTCATCCCTCAGAGCATTAAGGTGTATTAACATGAGTTCAACCCATTCCAATGCTTCTTGATGTGGTATAGACGTATATAAGTCAACCACATCAATTGTAAGGAAGTTGTTGGAAAATGAATAGGGAACATCATTTATAGCTTGGAGGAAGGACCAGGAATCCTTACAAATTTGAGGTAGTAGCTTCAAATATTTTCCAAGGATGTGGTCAACAACTTTAGAACAAGGGTGGGTGATAGAACTTCTCCCGTCAATAAGGGCACGCATGGGTGGGTCCTCCAAATTCTTATGAATTTTTGGAATCCCAAACATAACAGGGATTTTAGGGAACGAAATATTGATAAAGTTGAACGTATCTATATTTATCCTTCCCTCAATAAACAAATCCCTGAAATACCCTTTGATTTTAGTGTGTTGTCCTGATGTTTCATTAAGGGATGATAGTTCGTAAGCAGGAGAATTCAATACTTTAAGCATCCTACCCTGGTAGTCATCCTTATCTAGAATGACTAAGCCCCCACCCTTGTCTGGTTTCATTACCCTGATGGGTAAATTTCTTAAGTTGTTCAAACTTTTTCTTTGTTCTAATGTGATATTACTAGTGTTGTTAAACCACTGGATTTTCCCAACCAATTCCCTAAAATCCAATTCACACACATACTCAAAGATGTTCAGGATGGGATGTAGGGGTGGATTGAAGCTACTAAGTAATTTAAACGGTGCATTTTGCGTATTAGGAAGGCCCTTAAACATAGCCTTAAGGTTAAGGTTTCTCACAAAACACTTAAATTCGATCAGAAGTTTTGACAAACATATTTTCTGATCGGGTACAAAATTTAACCCATGAGCAAGTAATTCAATTAAATCTTGTTCAATTTCCAAACAAGAAAAGTTGTAAACAGTAAAGTCCCCTCTTTTATTTTTTAAGATACTAGGTTTATCAGAGTTAATAAGTGGAAGTCCGAAATTTGTATCTACTTCGGCTTGTTCCGGTTGTTGTTCCTCTGATAATTCCTCCGCCCTAAAAAAGGTTTCTTTTGGTTGTTAGGCCTTTGTTCTTTGTAATTAACACTGGCCTTAGTCCTATTGCTTCTTCTAAGCTGGTGAGTTGACGACCCCTCATCACCATCGTCCTGGTCCAAATTTTGTTGGTCAACAATCATTTCTGGGAATTTAGTGCCATGTTCATGATTCCCACTTCCCAAATGTTCAGAAACATTAGTAGGCCCTTTTTCTTTTGTGAACAAGTTAGGGTAGGCTGCACCATTAGCATAAGCTTGCCTGTCCCTAATTAATTTCTTGTTCTTGTTCACTTTTAATTTAACAAGTAGGGCATCAATACTTTCGAAAATACACCTTTTGATACTTTTTGATATTTAATTATGGTGTATACTCCACAACACAGCTATATTATTTGCCCATACTCAATTGATGTGGTTTTCTTTCCATTCTTGCATTGCTATGGATAGTTGTTTTTAAAAGTGTATAACGTCAGGGATTTGTTTTTTATGGTTGTTTCCTAGCGGGTCCTTTAAATGATCACAACAACCAGTCTCATTTGTAAAGGATGTGATGTCACTAATGCTGTGTTGTAGGGCTATAAAGCAGTAACTTGCTTTATTTTCAATTGTCTGAGGAAGCTACTGCTATTTAATGGTGGCGAAAACGTTTTAAATAAAGTACGTTTACTTCATCTTGGTGCTCCGTGCTACATTCCTTCTTGTGCGTTTATCAGTTTGTTCACGTTCTTTTTGTTATACATTATCGAAAGATGAAAACAGCGAACACTATTTCATCTGCCCTAAAACATTTAAACATGAAAATGTCAAATATTCAGAACAGCAAATTTTTTCCCATGGAAAAAATTCACTGCCCTAAAACACATACATACAACACAAGCACATCAAACAAACAGCAACCACACACATACACTTAAATTCCTACATCTAACGCTACAATAAACCAAACATACACTACTATCTACCCACTTACCTTAACCCAAACTCTAACCCTAATATCCATCACTATCGCACACTCACCTAACCCACGCCCTAACCCTAACTCACTCAAACCACCCCTAACCCTAAAGTCTGTCACTATTGCACACATGCCTAACCCGCGCCCTAACCCTAACTCACTTATCCCGCCCCTAACCCAAACGCACAAACAGTCACACACTTACCTGAACTCAACCTGTAACTTTCCACCACAGCGCTAAGAATAGCAAAGCCACAGAAACGGCCAAACAAATTCTTTCCCAAGGAAAGAATTTGCTGATCTGCAGCTTCTCTATTCTTAGCATTCGCTGAATAGTGTTCAATATCAGACCATTTGAAGTTTTAATACTTCAATGTTCTGATATAGACCCTATATATATATATATATATATATATATATATATATATATATATATATATATATATATATATATATATATCTCAAAACATCACTTAAGAATTTGTAAAATCAATGTAATTCAAAGTACTCTATAATTTATATGCGATTATTAATTTGCATATCTTCCATTCTCAATACTAATATTAATATGACTACAGCTATTACTACTACTATTAATAATAATAATAATAATAATAATAATAATAATAATAAATGTTTGACTCTTTATCTTGCATATGACATGCAGTGTCTGCCACCTAACTCTGTATTCTGTTCACTCTTCACATTAGGAACATTTTTCTACAACTAAAAAACATTTCTAAACATATTATATGCCATTTGATAAAATTCACTAAAAGAAAAGAGTATGTAAAGCAACTAAACTCAACTGTTTCATTTCCCTTCTCATCTCTCCGCCAGACAGAAAGCTCAGCACTGGAAGACCCTCATATAGTTCAGCGCAAAGTCAGGGAGTGATTCCACGACTTATTTTGTTTTAATTTCAAGCTTTTAATATATTTTGAACTGATTTTATTATTGTTTAAACAAGTGAGAAAGCTTAGTGTAAGAAAATAAATTTTAACAGTAAATAAATTAATATCAAAGTGCAGATTTGTATATTGAATATGATTATCACTTAAAGCAGCAGTATGATTACTGCAAACCTGTATTTCTGAAAGAATAATACAAATGACTGTGAAACAACATATTTTTGTATGAGATAATAAACTAAAAATGCTAAGTAAATACATTTTAATTAATTAATTAATTGTTATATACCTGTAGACTATACTTTCTGTATATAAATAAAATGTGTTAAAACAAGGAAGAAAATAACTATGTGATATATAGATTCCTTGTCCTGAGAAAATAAAGGGCACAATTTGAAAAGATGTTTCAAATTTAAAATGACCAATTAAAGGAAAATATTAATTCTCAAGACCTGTATTTTAAATTTTCACACAAAATGTATAATGTCACACTGAAGTACAAAGATATTGACTTGTGTGAAGTTGTGAAGTTTCTGTATTACTGGATAGACAGTAAGTATATTCTATTTAGTTAAAAATAATAGATTTTTTTTGTCAGAGGAGTCTTCCATCCATAATATTTGTATCATTAGGATTCTATGTCTGCAGATCATTTTTATAAGAAACAAATGATCATTTTTAGATATAAGAAATGAAAGGCCATCTTCTAAAGAGTCAAAAATATCCTTCCTTTGACTGAAGAATCCTTAATCATGTGGGAAATAAAGTGTGGCACATGTTAGGGATTTTACCAGTGTTAAACAAACCTTATCAAATCTGATGACAGAACAACAGATATTTTAGGGGGGTATTTGCCGAAGCAGTTCTGATAATAATTTCTATATCCAGATGTGAGATGAAATTTAGTGTATTAATGATTACTTAGAGAACCATTTAGCTGATCTTAAGCTGGACTCATCAAACCTCCTCTTGTTCAGAATCAATATGTTTACTGCCCCCATAATGTAGCCTTGGAGGGGGTGTATTAATAATGGGGTTGTGATTGGAGGAAAAGCCTGCTTAAAACATATGTACCCATCCCATTGATAGTTATTTTGCAATATGATGAGATGAGTTACAACATCTCATACTGAATCCGATTACTGGAGAAATCTTCTTTTTATCCTGTAGTGTCTGCCCTCTCACCACTGTCATAGACAGTGATTAGTTTATGAAGCCATTTTTTCAATCATTCATGAGAACAATGCCAGAGTTAAGCATAGCTCTCTACCTCCCATATCCAAAATGAGGAACACTGCTTCTCATAATGAAGAACAAATGGGGAAAATGTGAAACATTTACCACCAGCTTGTCAACAACTTCAAATAGGAAGCTCACAGAATTGTTAGAATGTGTTACTTTGAGATGGTAGAGCCAAGATGACCAAGTGAAAGCAGTACCTTTTATATCCCTGTAGAATTACTTTAAAATACAGGGAAATAATTTATTTTATTTATTTATTATAATAAATAAAATAATTTTATTTGACATTTGTTTACAGGCAAAGTCTGACTTGGAATGAACCAATTTTCAGTGGAGGCCTGGTGAGAAATTCTCCAGATGCATGTCTTTGTAATGTGGAAGGAAACTGGAGCACCCAGAGGAAACCCAAATGAATGCAAGGAGGACATGCAGACTCCACACACCTCAGCCTAGAATTGAACTGCAGAACCTCTTGCTGGGAGGTGACAATGCAAACCACTACACTAATGTTATATTTTCCATTGTTTTTTTTTTCTGACTTTGGAGAAAATTTATAAAAAATTTCCTGTCAAGTTTACTTGGCAACTAAATTCCTGACTGAAAACGACTAATTCTAAACACTCTCAAGCTGAAATCTCTTTGAGTAAGGACTTGCAACAAATAACATGAACTCTGCAAGAATTATCTTTGAAAATGGATTGATTCCTTGACAATCTAGAAAACCTAAAATAAAATTGTCTCAAACAAACTGAGGTCTTTAAAGAAATGTTATAATAACAAACTATATTTTCTGATATGGAGAATGCCTTAAATTACATTGATGGCAGGCTGAAAGAAGAAGAAATGCAAACTGATCTTTTACTAAAACAAAGTACTTGGCTCTTAAAACAGATGATCTGGAAAACAGAGAAAGGAGATGCAACATAAGAATATTTGGTATTTGTGAAAAAAATGAAGGTAAGAATTTAATTTCTTTTTTGAAATCTGGCCTTCCTGAAATATTAAACCTTCAAGAAAGTTTTTCATATAATATTGAAAGAGTTTATAGAGCCATCGGCAAATCTATTCCTTCTTCCTCAACTTTTTCACTGAGTTTCATTATTATAAAATTTCTATCTTATTCAGATAAAGAACTGATACTTAAAACTGCATGGAGGAAAGCTCCATTGAAATATAAATAAAATCTTAACATATTTGATAATGATTACTCATCAGAAACAATAAATCAGAGAAAGAACCGTTGGCCTCTTGTAAAAGCTTTAAGAAAAAGAATGTTCTAAAATCCCAGACTTTGTTTCCAGCTAAAATAAAAATTCAGCTACCTAATGAAACAAGAATCTTTAATAATCTGCAAGACGCATCTTCGTTTGTTAAAAACAATAACCTGCTACCAATAACAGAATACATGGACTGGTCTTCGTCTTCCTTGAAAAGAACTACAAACAAAAACATGTGGGTTGATATGAAGAAAAAGAAACAAAAATTGACTCTATTTCAACTTCATCTAGCAGAACTTTAAAGTCTACAACTACAAAATAATTGTTCATTCTAATCAAATTCTCATTTCATTTTAACAAATGCTTCTTTCTGTGTACTTTATTCACTGATGTCTCAAGGTATATGGCAATTTAACACTGAGGCACTTAGTGATGGAATGTATTCATTTCCTTTCTATTGAATTTAAAGACAATTTTAAAAGTTCATAATTTAAATAAATATATGTATATTCACAAAATAATATCCTGAATATATACTTGGAAGTAAATAATTTGTTATCACATCTGTTTGGACCAAAGATCAGTCTAGCTTATGAACATGCAGAATTTTTATAAGCTATTTTTGATTTAATTTAATCCATTTCTATCTATTTAGGTTAATATTAAAGCACTGACATATGCTGTTTTTTTTGGTATGCATTGTCATTCGAGCTTCATTAGTAGTAATTTCTCTTTCTTCTCTATGGGTACATGCATTTGGATAATTGCACCTACAGCACTTTTGTTTTCTTTTTGGTTTTCTCTCAAACAAGAGGAAGATTTATGGATGTAGGATGACTTGGATAGGAGGTTGAGTGTAATAGATTCAAAGAGGGGAGGGAGAAGCAGAAGAGAAATGCAGTTTAAAATCAGATAGAAGAATGTCTTTATAATGATTTCTAATGGCTGTATGATGAGTTGTGATTGTTCTTCTGTACATAACACATAAGAATGTACATCTTCCTCTTTACTAGTATGGCAATTCAGTATTAACAATAAGAAGGATGGCAAATACAAGAAATATTTGAAATGTACTATTTAGATCAGTTTTCTTTTGGAATAAAGATGTTTTCATGCTATATTTTTAGGATATACATATTGCACTATTAATAGTGTTAAGACTGTTATATAGGAAAACTATTGCAAAATCCATAAGACTAATGTTTTGGATTTCAAATCACATTCATGATTGGCACCATTAGTTTTAATGGTTTAATCTTCAGAAGGAGTGTAGTGCAATACATCAGAAGTAATTTTATATACCACTGTTGTACAAAGTATTGGAGGATATAATTTATTATGCATTTAATTAATATTATTAATTAATAGTTCTAAAATATCCATATTTTACTGTATTAAAATAGTGAAAATACCCAATGCATGTCTGGATTTTATTTACTAACAGATCAGCTGTAATAATATTCACTGACATATTTATTGAGATTAACATACCTCATTTAATCCATTGAAGAAATTGATTTTGGAATGATCATACATTTACTTTCAAACATTTGTAAAGTGCAAACTATAGGGTTAAGAAAAAAGAGAGCAAGAGGGGATGGGAAAAATAAAGGAAAAGAGAAGAGAAGAAAAAAAGAATGCAAAGTAGTATCTAACAAGAAAAGGAAAACACAAAAGAGATAAATGTATATTTTTCCTATAGATTACAATAACTTGCTTTACATTCTATAATTTATTGTATCAATACATATTTAAGTCCTCGTCTTTTAACTATATTCAATTTTATAGATACATTCTTAATTATTATGAATTATACAATGTCTCTATAATTTATATACTGCTACAGAGGTCTTTTAGATGGTATTTGTGGTTTGGTAGGGTAGTGTTGGATAGTCTAATGGCTTGTATATTTAGCTATTGAACTAGGAATTGTGATAATTCCATGCTTGTTAATGCCCATTGCATACAATTATATTATATATTTTACTTTCTAATTGTTTTTTTAATTCTTTATGGCCTGATTCTTTCAATCATTGCCCCAAAAGCTTAAGAGATCCACTGCTATATGTAATAATTTATGGCTTTTTACTTCCAGTTACAGTCTTATATATGATATATTATAGATATATCCATCTATGTGGTTAATGCTTGCCTATATATTATCTATACTATCTTTGTATGTTACTGGCTTAAATAATACAAGGAAAAGATCTAACTCAATACACTATTTAAATATAAATAAATCTCAAGTAGTTTTACTTCAAAAGACTCATATCAAACATATAGTAAAAGATATTTGAAATCCAGGGAAATTTAAAATTCTGTCTCAATCAACTTTCAAATCAAAGAAAAGAGGTGTCATGACTTTATGGAAAAATACCATAGTTTCTCCCCAAATTATATATAAATATGAAGATCAAGAAGGTCTTTTAACTTTCATAATCTTTAAATTTAATCAGATTTTGGACATTAGTTAATCTTCATTGTCTTACAGGTATGAGTCATAACCTTGCTAGGAGGCATTTAGACAGAATGCTTAATAAATATAAAGTTAGCTTAATTATAGGTGGAGATTTTAACTACATACTTGAAGACTCTGATACCATTAGCACAACAAAATTAAAATCAACCTTAACAGCAAAATTATTAACAAAATAGATAGAATCTCACAACTTAAAAGATACTTTTAATATGAAAGACCCCAGTTCATTATTATTCTCTCATCAGGACTATAGATATGGCACACAGACTAGAATAGATCGAATACTAATTTCACAAGATAATTTCCAGAACATCACATTTTACTATATCACCTTGTCCTATTTCTGATAACTATTCATAGGTTCATTTGAGATTACTAGGCTAATAGCCGTAGGGCCCTTACAAGCCTATCCAGGTTCAACCCATGTTCCCTTAAGGGTCTAGAGATATGGTCTATGTTATAAGCAGATCTAAATCAGCACCAACTGCCCCTATCCAAGAGGGACACACGTGAAACCCCTGAGTGAATTTGTGGTTTCCCATCCAATCGTCCATGTTACGCTTAAAAAGGTTTAAAGAGGGGCTCTGTTTAGCCTGTGTTAGAAGTTTTTTTCCAGATGAAAAACAACCTCTGAGAAACATATCTGTCTCTCCAGCAAGTCTTGTTGATGTCACATGCTAATGTCCTTAGAATGAGTGAATCATATATAATTTGGCTTACAAATGTGCAGCATTGCCATTAAAGCAGGATCAGAGGTTGCTCTCTATGGAAGGCACAAGTTGCCTCTGAGTAGTCTATATGATACAGAGTATAGTGACAGTGATTTCAGTCTATCCACATAAGACATGTACATAAGACCCTGAATCTTCTTTGTGGAACCTTCTGGTCACTCCAGTTGCTGCAGGTGCCAGTTTAGGTACATGCTAAAGGGAGCACTGTACTCTATTTTTTGGCCTGATGAAAGAAGAGTACAGAGGGGTTATAACCTCTTTTGTTTTAGAAGCTATGCCCTTGCTTATGAGGTGAGCAATACAAAAGGCCTTTCTTACCTCCGTGGAGACAACAGTATGGTTGCTGTCAACCTGTGTGCCCATATCTCTCACCATGAATTTAGAGCATAGAGTGTTGTTATTAATATGGTAATCTGCAGGGACATCGCCTTTGCCAAAGGGGATAATAATGCATTTTTTCATTGAGTTTAAGATTGTGACTTTGGCACTAATCATTGGTTTGCATAAGTCCTTCTTGTAGAATGTTGACATCATTTGGGGGACTCATTGACTGCAGCCAGAATGCAGTCATCAGCAAATTTGACAGCCACAGACCATTTGTTTTTGCCTGTACTTCTAAAAAGAAGTTTTCAAACAATAAGGGCTCCAGCGCCAATCACTGTGGAACACCACTGGTAACGGGTCTGCTGGTGGAGGTGGAGTCCCCTATTTTTACCGTGCGTGAGCCAGTTTGTAACCCATCTGACAGCATATGGGTTCACCCCCAGCTGGATGAATTTTTCAATCATGCCTGCATTGGATATTGTGTAAAAGGCCTTGGCCAAGTCTAGAAAGGCCATATCCACAGATTTGCCTTTTTTCAGGGCTTTGGTGACAGTCTTGAAGAAGCCCACCAGGTTCAATGGGCAGGATCTCCCTTTAACAAAATCATACTGGGTCGGGTCAAGTGTTTGAAGGTCTCCTGTATACTTGTTGATGTGGTTCATGATGATTCTCACCTTGGCCTTACAAATAAGGCTGGTTAAGCTAATGTATATATAGTTACCAGGGTTGGTGGGAGCACCCCCATTGTGCAAGGTGATGATTGCAGCTGTTTTACATTCAGCAAAGACAAACCAGTGCTTACACTGAAAAGAGAACTCAATGGGTTTATGGCACTCTCATACTAAATTTCCAGCTAGTTCTAAAAGCCTATCACTAATGACTAGAATATCTGATTATATACCTAAACTCAAGGAATTTAAACCTTGGATTATTTCTGAACTAAATTTGTTTCTGGAAATCAATAATACAACAGGCATAGATATAGTTATGATTTGGGACTCATTAAAAGCCTATATTTTTGGAAAAAAATAATTTGGTATAAAAATAAAATTAAAGAATGGGACACAAAAGTGCAAAACATCCAACATCAATTTCTTGTAGAAAGAACTAAAACATCAAAAATAATACATCTACTATACAAGAAATAGTAAGATATTTTGATATTTTAACATATAAAACAAATCTAGCATTAGAAAGATTAAAATTTAACCATTTTTCATTATCTCCTGAACATGTGTCAATCTTTCCAGAAGAGTCAAGATTCAATAAAACGTCAGTAATATCTTAAAGATTAAGAATGAAAGATGCAAAAAAAAAATACCACTGACATTGTGGAAATCCTTGATACTTTTAGCTTTCATTACACTACTCTAAATACTAATTCTAGTATCTATACATCGATTTCAATGTTTTAATTTATTTTGACAATCTTGATATTAAGAAAATACCATCAAATTTAAAAGATAATCTAAATAAAACCATCACTTACAAAGAAGTTGTAGACAAAATGAAAACAAATTGCAATCCAATAAAACTCCAGGAATATATGGGATAATTCTGGAAATATATAAACTTTTTCCTTCTCATATCTTATCCTTCTTTCACAAAACAGTTATTGAAATTCAATCTAAAGAAAAAAATCCTCCCTTACGGAAATACTAATAGCACCAATATTTGGATAACAAAAATTCACAAATTTGTTCATCTTATACGCCCATTTTGCTTTTAAGCAATGATTATAAGATTTTTATGTCTGTCATTACTGACAGAATAAAAGAACACATAAAACAAATAATTAATTTGAATCAAACAGGTTTTATATATATGTATATATATATATATATATATATATATATATATATATATATATATATATATATATATATATATATATATATATATATATAGGTTTACCTGTATATTCTCGAATCACACATGTGCGAGTATTCATATATTCGCATCGTAAAAACAAAACTGGAAACAGCGACAGTTGTCAATGTTCGAAAAGCAGCAAATCGAACAGCTGATTTGCTGTGTTTCGAACATAAATGTCGACAACAAAATTAGATAAAGTGTAATGCAGGGGGCAAGCCCCCCTGCACCCCCCATGTGGGGGTCTGCGCCCTCCACACACCCCCTACTTTATTATTCTAACTCCGAGATCGTGCTACAGAGGGGAAAGGAACAATTTCCAACTCCCCACTATAGTGCAATCTGCCCCAGAATGTCGAATGTGCAATGAGCGACTCTCACTGTGCATTCGCTCATTGCACATTCGAACCTTCTTCCATTCGACATTTGCAAACCTTGCAAACTGTCTTTCGAACAATTGTCGGTCGCCCATGTGCAATACGCACATGTAAAGGTAAACCATATATATATAAATATATATATATATATATATATATATATATAAATATATATATATATATATATCAAAGACAAACACTTGATAATATTAGGTGTATTTTAACTCTTATAGATTTTCTGAATATGAAGAAGAAAGAAGCCCTTTTAGTTAGTCTTGATATTGAAAAAGCCTTTGATTCTCTAAACGGAGATTATTTATTCAAACCTTAGAATTATTTGATTTCCCCATAAATTTTATTTGCGTCTATATCACGTTATTGAAATCTTACTACATTGAATCACTAAAGGTCAACCTCTAGTGATCGATGTAGTAAAATATCGAATAATGTTTAAAAAAAAAACAAAAATAAAAACTACCTAGTGTAGACAAGCCCCCCTGCACCCCCCACACCCCCCTACTTAAATATTCCAACTCTGAGACCGCACTACATTGAGGTAAATGGAAATCTCCCCCTACGGAGATTTCCATTTACCTGCACGATGTTCTGCACCTTCGATGTTGTGCTGCCGACAATATCAGCTTCGATATTGTCAGCTTTCGACATCATGAAGTAGACCCATTTTATTTCACTTTTAAAGAATATTTATAAAAACAATCTAGCATATGCAAACATAGGACCTTTTATATTTGAATATATTTATTTAACTAAAGACACCAAACAAGTCTGTTCTCTTTCTCCAATCTTATCTGCTTTAGCAATTGAAGTTTTTGCCAGTTTAGTTTAGAAACAACCCTGCTAGAGTCTACAGTAGAAACATTTGACTCTATTTGTGGACTTTATTTGAATCAAGCCAAATCTAAACTTATAATAATAAATAAAAAGAAAAAAAATCTTGTACATATATAAATCACATCACTGGTTCACAGGTTGCCTCAACTGAATATCTAGGCATCAAATTACAATCTTCCATAGATGAAGTAAGAATTGTTAATTATGATAATATAAATATAATAAAAACATCTTATTTTTAAAGGAATAAACTTATTATTTTATTTGAAGATAGACTTCAATTAATAAAGATGAATATTTCCCCAAAATATTATATATAATCTCACCCCTGTCTCTTTTCACAAATAAACAACACATTAGGGAAATAATAATCTTTTAAAATTTCCTTTGATTTCCTCATAAAATCAGAATAGCTTTTCATATCATATAAGATCTTGGAATCTAGGGAGAATTAATTTTCCAGATATAGATGTTTCTGTAAAAGCTTCATTATTTAAAATTATATTAAATTGGATTGATCCTAATTATATTTCATATTGGAAAACTTTACATTTAACTGTTCTTGATAACAAGAATAACATTTTATATAATTATATTCCAGCTAATTTAAGTAGTTTATTTTGACCTTATTTTTGTAATCTAATGTAATATAAAGTATCTCACTCTACAGATTTAGAATACTTAAATCATATACTAAAATATTTTAAAAATATGATTTGTTTCTAATATTGACATGAAAATGTGGTTTGAATCTCTAATTCCTTTCAGTATCATAAAAAAGGTCAATAAAATTGTGATCATACACTGGAAATTTTGGACTCCAAGAAGTTTGTCTGCTGGTATAATTGTGTTAAAGATTTGAAATCCAAAGATATTCAACAGCTCATTTCAGAGTTTAATTTAAACTCTCAAGATTGGCTATTATTACATAATTTGAAAACCTATGTGCATGAACTATGTATATCTATCTCTAATTCACATTTTAAAGAAGAACCTAAACTTTTCTATTTAATATATGAGATTACATATACTAATACAAAAATGATTTAGTTTCAAAACGTTATAAAATATTTATTGAATATGAAGCAAATTTAAATCTAAAAATTTGGAATCATATTACTTTAGGTCAGGCATCTCAACTTCTCATAATAAATCTCAAATGTTATCTGTTAGAGACACTTTGTGATCTCAATATTGGCATATCTTTACTCAGAAATTTTTGCACAGAGCCTTCTTAACTCCACATTGTATTGCCAAAATAAATGGAAACAGTACTTTATTGTGCTGGAGATGTTTTCAAGAATGTAAAGCAGATCAGATATTCATATATTTTATGAATGTTCCTACTTGAGTTTATTCTGGTCTACGATTGACAAATTTGTACAAGCTTTACTTACTGACAATTTTTCTTTATCAATGTTTTTAATATTATTTAATGTAAATGATAATGATTTGATGAATGTTAACTCCACTCTTCTTTCATCATTCAGAGAGACCAAAACCAAAGAACCAAAAAATTCACCCTAACTTATTCATCAATAATTCTTGTATTAAAGTCTCTTATTGATTTGCATCAAATTAATTCTGTTATTAATGCTTAAAAAAAAAGAAAAAAAAGGAAAACTTTTTTATGCTAATGGAAAATGGGAACATTTTGGACCTTTATTTTTAACATTCTGCTTTCATGCCTTTGTATATATCGTTTTATTTTTATTATTTATAATATATTTTCACTGCATTTAATTATATGTTATTTGCTTATTGGAAAATAAAAAAATGAAAACATGTTACTTTAGACTTATAGAATTTTCTTCTGAAGAATTAATATGATTCATTGCCATTTACTATAGATATCAATTTAAAAAGGTCCTAGCACTGAATGTGTCAGACACTTTCAATTTGGAATGGTGAGGAACATGGACATTTTAAAACCCAAAATGAGGAATGTTCCTCATAGTGAGGTACTCTTCAGAGGTATGGATTTAATGCCTATATTAAATAAAACACATTATTATATACCCTGTATTTAAAAAAAAAAGCATTTCCCATGCGGATTGTCAGTACTGAATCAGGCCTACAGTCTCTGATGCTTATACCAGTGCACACACGTTCATTAACATTACCATCAGCTTGTGAGATCATGAAGGAGTACTAGCAGAAGACAGGCATTTGTGCAATGTATTTATTATAAAAAAAAGCAAATATATTGTTAAAGAGGTGTATCATATAATAGCAATATATCTTGATGTGTGTGAACAATGGTTTGTTTAATCACTCTAGTAAATTTTAATCTCTAAAGTTTTTTGCCTTGGGCATAAAAGTTGCTGTGATTTGACCAAATAAAATATCATCCACACCCCTTTACTACATTATCACTTAAGTGCTTTTAGACGCAGTACTTCAAAAGGGATAAATACATTGTAGCAACCAGTATGTATTCCCTTAGCCATAACTAACCTGGGAATTGTTCAAAATGAATTTATGAAATGCGGGATGTTGGAGGTTATCAAAAATAAATTTCCTCCCATGAAATGAATATCCATTCTTAAAGTAAAAATTAAAAGTAAAAACAGCATTTATCATATATTGATATTCTATGCAATGCTGATGCATCAGGATTACTCCATCTCTTTCTTAATATATTTTATTTTTTGTATTCTAATATGGACATCATGGTGACTACCATATACATATGATTTTGCTTTATTTTTAATATCTTTCTATCCTTTCATAGCAGTTAGCACAAGCACTAAAGCTTCCTTTCTAAGGGTACAACAGCTAAATCTTTCTACCTACATTTACTTACTGTGTGACTTTGAGAAAGCCACTTAAACAGACAACACTTTAGGAAAACTAGGAATTTGGCCTAGGCCCCTTAATGGTCTTTTTGACTATATGCCTAGTAAATAACTATGACTCTATAATGTTGTTTATTATATTCAGTTTTTTTCTTGGCCTCTTGGAGCACATAATGTAGTTTAACTACAACTAAAACTACACTTGTTACTACTTATCTCTTTACCAGACTTCTTTATGGTGCTCACATCCTTACTAACTTGCAGGCATTTCAAAAATCAAAAGTTGAATAATGCTATAATACAGTTAATAAATTTGCAATTTGCAATACCCCTTCCAGTACCCACCACTGTATAGCATAAAAAAGCTTAAATTGGTTAGAACTACCCCCAACTAACATATACACAACTTATTACCACCTGTTATCATCTGCTTGTCCAGCACTTAATAGCATGCTACACAACTATGTTCCCAGTTGGTCATTGTGATCCAATGGCCAAAACATCCTGTCTGGCCACAGACCTATCAAATCTGCTGGGCATTGTCTGTACTCGTACCATGTTGCTAAAATGTTGAACTCTTTATCTCTATCCAACAAACCAATACCCTCCATCTCATCCCTCAAAATCATTCTGAAAGACTTCCCAGCCAAAAGCTGGCTCTACTCTTGCTCAACATTGGGATAAACTATATCCCCAAATGTGAACAAGTATCTATTCTTACCTTACACCTTCTTATTCTTTACTCACTTCCTTACTTCTGTCAATTTGTGTTTCCTGGCTTTCTCTCTAAATATACAATACACTTTTTTATTCTCACTTCATATTACAGTCCCTATTTATATTATACTAAATTACCTTTATTTTCTCTATAAACTGGCTAAAATTTCTCTGAATATTAAATTATTGTCATATAACTTGAATCAATTCTTAACCAATGTCTTCCTATTATGACTAGTATGTTGTAATTATTTAAACTGTAGATGTTTGTTGTATTATTTTTGAAGATTGTAAAATTATTTTTCTTAAAATGTTCAGTAATACTTTGAAGCTTTTCTCCCCAGGCCTCCACTGAAAATGGACTCTGTCCCACTCAGACTTTCCCGGTAAACAAATGTTAAATAAATAAAAAATAAATAAATATAATCTGCATTCTATCTGAACTTATCTAAGAAGATTCATGTCACTGATTCCCCTGCTCTATTTTTAGATACTGTAGATGGAAGTGGTAGATATCTGTCAACAGTACAATATTGAACTAGGACCAAAAAGGGTTCCTGTTGACATTTGCAAAGAATGCAAGTTTGATCCTTAGAACAGCGAGTAAAAGTACAAACATGCAGAATATGGGAAAAATCTCTATATAATTTATATTGTGAGATCTCAGATTAGCCTCCTTAGTCTGAAGTATGGAGATGTCAGAATTAGAAGAATGTAGCAGGTCCCAACTCTGGGTATCCTGATACATGCTGACTGGATAACCCCAGCGTAAAGAGTTGACTGTGCTTGTAGGTAGATCCATGTCTCCTATCTCCTCTGATTTGTAAAACCGAGTAGAAAGGACTGCTGTACAGCCAGGACATTGGGTAGCCTGCTCTCTACCACAGAGCTCATAGGTAAGGTTTCACACCTGGTGTATAATGTTCTACATTAGTGAAACCTGCTCTTCACACATTTTCTAGATCCCAGTGAAAAATACATTTGACTCCCCAACTAAAACAACCACCAGACATCTTTAGTACTCTGTTTCAGAGTTCTTATCTAAAGTATCAAAGTTGGTACATAATGTTCTAGATTAGTGAGATCTACTCCTTTCAAATTTTTTGGATCCCAGTGAAATATACATTTCATACCAAGCTTAAACAACCACCAGACATCCTTAGTACTCTGCCTCTGAGTTCTTATCTGAAGTATCATAGGTGGTACATAATGTTTTAGATCAGTGAGACCCACTGGTCTCAGGTTTACTGGATGCAAGTGAAAGATACTATTCACTGTAGGCTTATTCAACCACAAGAAAATTTTACATCGGTGTTCCTTCTTTTCTAGTAGGTTCCAAAGAGATAACCAAATAAAGTGGCAAAAGGAGCAGTGACAGCCATATCTATGTTAGTAGAATATAAAGAAATATCCATTTATGTATGTATTATAAGAACTGCTGCATGGTTTCTATGCAATTTATGACATTTCTTAAGAGGGTACTAAATGGTTTTGGCGGGGGTAGAAGGTGGCAAAAAAGAAGTTTAAAGAATAAAGCATTGTTTGAGATTCACTCTTCTCCTGAATTTTAGACCTTTTTCTTCTGGGTATCAATATTCTGTATGAAAAGTGAGTGTTGACATTTTGATAGGAGGCCATTCTGGCCATCTTGTCATGGTACTTTTGTACCATGCAATGTTGATACGTAACTCCCAAAGTTATTCAAAATAACTAGTATGATACCTGTAAATAAACTGATTGCATATTTACTGCCTCTGATTACAACTCATGGAATCTCTACATCTAAAATTAAGGTACGTGTCAAGGGCAAAATTAACAGTGCAAACATCAGTCATAGTAGGACACATGCTTACTTAGTGCCTTTGCTGACTGCAATTTCAATGTAGTATTTCTTAGTTTTAGTCCCATTGTAGAGTCTTCATACATGTCCATCAGAGCCTCCATCAGCTGCATCAGAAAGCCCAATGAACCCAGGTGTGCAGGACAGGTATCACCAGTGCAATTTTTCAAATGCCTTATTAAAGTTTTAAGCAGGGAAGAAGGTACAGAGATCCAGTATGGAGACATGATCTGCTAGCAGGAGAACCATTGTGATATTTGTACAGGTATGCTGCAAGGTATAAAGCTGTATTTGTCTGTATTCACCAATGTATTAAAACTTTCTTAGAGTACAGCATTTCATATCTTCATAAATTTTTTATAGTTGGTACTTAGAAGAGAAATTGGCATTTACATTACCAGGAAGGGATTTTCCTGGTTTGGCATCATGCTAGTAGTGGCACGACTTCATAATGGTGAACCTGTGCAGTCCTCCCAACCCTTTTTGAAGATTGTCTGTAGATCCAGTATCATAAAGTGATCTGTATGTCTGCATATCTCAGAAGATAGTCCATTCAACCCTGGGGATTTACTCTTTTGAATAGATGTAACCACTCACTGAGTCTTTTCTTTAGACACTGAGGATGATGGCTGCTGTCTTTCTTTTTGGGTTAGTCTTGGGTGAGGTAGTCACTCCTGAAACTCCATTGCTATATTCTTGATGAAGTCCTGCAGTGGAGAATATATATATATATATATATATATATATATATATATATATATATATGTGTGTGTGTGTGTGTGTATATATATATATATATATATATATATATATATATATATATATATATATATATATATAGCTTGTTTAGATATTCCTGAATCTCCCAATGGCTTCTTGAAGTGCAGGATGTACAGTGTTCATATTTAATCTAATAGTCCAGTTTCTGAGCCCCTAGGATATAAAGTTTGAAAGTACTGCCTAAAAGAGTGACTGACACAGTTTGTTTATTTTAAATAAAGTTATATTTACCTTCTTCTGGATGGTGAAAGTTCAGTTAAGTATTCAGTTTTCAAAATCACTTTATTTAGTAATATATCATTTTTAAAATGAAAGTGGTCACATTGTATTGCATGTGCATTTCCATTAACATTTATGAACACCGAAAAGCCCTGTAAACTGATCGGTATCATCTGGGTTTAGGAAGTGCTTTTGGATTATTTTTTCCTTTTGTTTGACAATCTGGAACCAGAATTACATATGGTTTCCATGGAGGTAGGAGTACGACTTCTTCTCAGCGTAAAAGTACAGATGTCCATTGTCATTATAGCAAAACAAATATCATATGCATTTCTCCAGAACAGGAATATCTTTATCGCTAGATGTATGCTTGTATTCCCCCACCCATATTCAGTTTTGTGTGCGGTTATGCACTTTATATGAAAATAAAATTGTGGATATGTCTATTTATACAAAGTGACCAACTACTTGTATTCGGTAGCTGACAGACGTGATATATACGGATATCAGAGATATGGACTGGGCTCAGACAAACAATGCACACCAGTGCCCTAATTAGTGGACATGGAAAGAGATGGGGATTCAAACAAAATGAGCCATGCATGCATTCTTAAATATGACTTGCCCAAAATGCAAATACACTATTACTGGTGCTGTGTCAATATGCAGTTCTTGTCTATGCGTAACAGCAATGTTCTTATACAACAGTCCTATGCCACGTTGTTGGTATTCTAATTTTTGCCTTTCATTACTTAATAAATATGCATATGTATATATATATATATATATATATATATATATATATATATATATATATATATATATATATATAAACATTTTTAAGGCAGACAATCTCTATATAGCCAAATCATATCATTATTGTGAGTTCTTATGAAGTGATTGCTACAAAAATATTATTTTGTCAGAGGTAGCCTTATTTTCTCTTATTTTTCTCTCATTTTAGACTTGCTCTGACAGACAGACAGATATTTGTTATTATGCAACTTGTTCTTGCTAGCAGCTAGCATTCATGCATTATAGTGGAAAAGGTGGAATATCCACATGCTATTCCATGAAAATGATCTTAAAGCAGAGTTAAGATGTTGATAAGCTTAAAAAGAATATGCATCTCTATATAATGGTTATGTTTTATTACTTTTATAAGCTGTGAAGTACAGCATGACCTTTTTATCTTTGTAGTTCTTGTTGCAGTTGTTGCTTTATCACTGAGGCTCGAAAACCCATCTAAGGATTTTATTAGGAAGTTATCCCAATCACATTCCATGAGAATATCATTATAATAAGTGAAGGCATTAAGAGATCCAGACATTTATGTATAGAGAACAAAAGTGCGATCTTCATTCCCTGTGCTTAGAAAATAGTCTAACTCCCTGCAAAGTCCTTGGATTACGTCACTGAAGTCATGACCCATGTCATATCCAGCTTCATATGAATGTGCCCATAAGCGTGTTTAGTAAAATGCAAAAACAGTAAAAAAGTATATAAAAAACAGTTCATATGATAAAAACAAGAAACTAGCATTAAAAAAAAGATATCACATGTGCTAACCTCAAATGGTCAGTGCCTGTTTAACTTGCCAAGTTGAAGTTAATATTTTGCAAAACAGAACTGCTCGACTTGCACTCACATTTTACTGTCATAAAGCCAGAAATGCAGGCTGTCTTGGAGATTTGAGATAGTACACATTTTCTTCCCCTCACCACATTACAGAAAAGCTTTCTTCCTTAGCCTCCTTACCAGATGGCATCTGAGTACATTCCACAAAATACCCATGGCAAGATGTTCTAAAGGTTTAAATCTCTAATTTCATTATACATTGCGTGAATGCATATTTCTGCTTGCATGTATTTCAACATCATAGTTTTAAGTCCCCACTGTTTGTAAGAGAGCCTGATAATGTTCAAATATTTTTTTTACAGAAAGGAGAACTGATCTAATAGAATCACAAGCAGAATGTCCATTTCTTTCATCCATGAAGCCATATTATTACTAGCATATAGGTCATAAATTTTCCAGTCAGGAAAATGATTTACTTAATTCCATTAACTCCAGACAGGGGGCCACATTATATCACTGTCCACCCAGAACTAGTATGGGGCATCACAGACAAGGCTAGGACCAAATGAACCACTCCTGTCCAGCCAAAAAATGTCCTCACCTTTCTAAAATCTGAGCCCAAATTAGTAGCTCCTCACCATGACCCTGTCAATATGACAGTACAGAACGGTGACCCTGTTATATCTCACAGTAGCTTTCATTTCAAACTCAAAGTGATTGCACTAGATGACATCAGGCCCCATGTGCTATATGTGACAATAACCCTTCCTTCAAATTTTAGGTATTAGTCTTAGACATACCATTAATGATCCCGGACAAGAGAAGTGTATATCGACCACTACTGACCTCATCTATTGTAGGAAGAATGTAGTAGCCAAGCAAGGACCAAGTTAACTTCCAGGCCATCCACTTCTAAAGAAGTCTCCTTTCCAAGAATACCACCTTCTGTGTGGATGCCATTCTGTCCTCAAATCAGAAGGCATTGGCACTAAGAGGCATTCAGCTAGCCCTGGGGCAAACATTATCAGCTGTTGGGTATCCAAATTGTTTCATGTGGGTAAGATTAACTGCGTCAGTGAGGAAGGTAATATCCATTGTTTTGAAGGCTTCACTTATTTATAATTTCACACATTACCAAATCAACTTATATGCACACATGCAGGTCAATGTGTATGACACCTTCCATCCCCTTGTTGCATTTATTCTCATGCCTGCTGACGATCGGCCATTTTATACTGTTCCATTACCCATTTGTTTCCATTTCCTTGGACCACAGCACTTCATATCACCCTAGTTAAGAAAGGGAATCATGGGTCTACAACAGAGCTCATCTCAGTGGTGCAAATTCTTATATATGACCCAGTGCTAGTGGTGACAGCCAAGTGCAGAAGAGGCCCTCATGCAGGCAGACATACATGGTGTCCTTATTTTTTTTCCGGATTCACTAAAATCTTGGTGGCAACTTGATACAGTTCTCCCATAAAGTCAAAGTAAACCTTATTGTCATTCAGAAATCACACAAGTGCAAAAACTGAACGAAATTCCGTGTCTCCAGACTCAATGTGCAGACAACATATAGACTATTTTCACAGACATTTACATATGTAACACCTAGCTATTACATCATGGACATGCAGATAGACAGACTAATACTGCACATAATTAAAGAAACACATTTTAACACTTTTCGAGCTGAACACTTACAGTACTTGCATGAGACTTTAGTATTGCACAGGTACGTGGTTAAGACATTGCATTGATCCTTGCACAGAAACAGACATTTGAATATTTCACTGTGAACATTAGACTATTGCACTATGGACCTTAGAGTATTGCAGTATGGTTAATTTATGAATTTGCATGTGTTGTACTGAAAGAAGAGATATTTTATTTCATTGCTACTGCCCTAGATGGCCTATAAGTTAGTCATGGTGAATATTGCACTAAGTATTAGGTGAGACTGGTAACCATGTTAATGCACAATTTGAGACAGTTTCTACTGACCCAGTTGGACATCATGGAGTGTAGTGGTTATTAGAGCTCATCAGCCTGATGACATTAGGGAAGAAGCTGTTCCTGAATCTCATAGTTGTGTAACGTATGCATCTGAAGTGCTTTCCAGATGATAGATGCAGGAATATTCTGTAAGCAGGGTGAGTGCAGTCTTTAATTATTCCTCTGGCCTTGCTAAGATATCTGGATAAGTACAAGTCGTGGATAGATGGTAAGGTAGTCTTAATGATCCTATTGGCTGTCATCACCACTCTCTGGAGGGATTTGCGCTCAGAGGTAGAGCAGCTTCCATACCATAGTACAAGGATGTTCGTCAGGATGCTTTCTTTCGTACCTCTGTAGAATAATGAGAACTGCTGCTGGGAAATTTGATCTCCTCAGCCTTCTTAAAAAGTACAATCTCTTGTGTGCTTTCTTGACTATGGCATTTGTATTTGTGTTCCAACACAAGTCCTCATCAATGTGACTCCCAGAAACTTTGTGTTTCTCACTCTTTCAACTGTTTCCCCATTGATGGTGAGGGGAGAATGTTCCTTGTGATTTTTCCTGTAGTCCACAATGATCTCTTTTGTCTTGTTCACATTTAGTATTAAGTTGTTATTTCCACTCCAGGTAACCAGTTGTTCCACCTCATCTCTATATGCTGTTTCATCGTCATTACTGATGAGTACCACCACTGTTGTGTCATCAGCAAACTTGATGATGTGATTTCTATTGTACCTGGCTGTACAATCATGTGTTAACAGGGTGAACAGCAAGGGACTTAGTACACATCCTTATTGAACTCCAGTGTAAAGAGTGATGCTATCTGAGGAGTTATTTCCTGTGCACACTTTCTGAGGTCTGCCTGTGAGAAAGTCAAGAATCCAGTTACAAAGTGGAGTGTTGACGCCTAGATGGAGTGGCTTCATTAGCAGATGAAGAAGGATGACTGTGTTAAATTTAAAAGCAGAGCTGAAGTAAATGAATAGTACCCTCACATAGGTGTTTTTATTCTCAAAGTGTTCCAGCAATAGATGGAGTGCTACAGAGATGGCATCTGCCATAGAGCAGTTTGCTTGGCAAGCAAACTGCAGAGGGTCAAGATCAGCAGGCAGCTCAGATGTTATGGCATCCTTGACCAGCCTTTCAAAACACTTTGTCACTATGGAGGTGATGGCTATGGGGTGGTAGTCATTTACGCAAGATGGGGGAGACTTCTCTGCTAATGGAATAATTATTTTATCCTTAAAGCATTTTAGAACTATTTGCTGACTCAGAGAATTATTGAAGATATCCATGAGGACATTTGTTAGTTGCATTGTGCAGTCCCTGAGCACACTTCCTAGGATGTTGTCAGGCCAGCTGCTTTTCTCAGGTTAACTCTGCCCAGTGCCCTCTGAATATCAGCTGAGTTGAGGGTGAGCATCTTCTCATTTTACTGTTGTTCTGTTCCCTTCCTCAAATCTGCTGAAGTAGACATTCAGCTTATTTAGGAATTCTTTGTTGTCCTCACATTGTGAAGATAGGGAGTCTGTAGTCAGTTATGGACTGGATAGCTAGCCATAGGTACCTGGGGTCTTTTTGGTCAGAGAAGTAGCTCTGGATCTTTCTGCTATAGGTGCATTTTACTTCCCTCACTCCCTTGTTCAGATTTGCTCTGGCTGTTCTGAGGGATTCCCTCTCTCCACACCTGAAGGCTGCATTCCTTGCTTTCAGAAGTTTGTACACCTCTCTCATCAACTGGGGTTTCTGGTTGGCTGATGTGATGATGGCTTTGGTGACAGTCACATCATCCACACATTTTGAGATGTAGCCCATCACTGCCTTGGTATACTCCTCCAGGTTGATACACTGGTTCTCAGTAGCTGCTTCCTTGAAAATGCTCCAGTCTGCGCTATCAAAACAGTCCTGGAGTGCTGAGACTGCACCCCCTGGCCATACTCATACTTGTTTAACTGCTGGTCTCCTTCTAGTTAGCAATAGTTTATATGCTGGTAGTAACAATATGGAGAGGTGATCAGAGTTTCCAAGGTGTGGGTGAGGCACTGCCTTAAATGCCAGCTTAACATTTCTGCATATGTTGTCCAGTGTGTTCTCACCCCTTGTTGCAAAGTCCACATATTGGAAATAGTGAGGCAGTTTTCAAGTTGGCCTGATTGAAGTCACCTGCCACTGTATGAACAGAGTGTGGATTCCTGTTTTGTAGTTAATTTATAGCCTGCTATAATGTGGTCATTGCCTCATTTGGATTAGCACTGGAAGGACTGTAGACAGCAGTGATGCAGATGCTGCTAAATTCCCTGGGTAAATAAAAGGGTCTGCATTTCAGTGACAAAAACTCAATAGATTATCTGAGCAGTGTGAGGATACTATCTCACAACTGGTACACCTTGTAGTGATTCCAGCCCTAGATCCTCTTTTGAGTGTTCTCTCACACCTCTTGAGTTTCATTCTCTTACCATGATCCAGTAATGTTGATTCTGTACCAGGCATTTTGTTCCATGTTTGAGTAGGATTCCCAGCTCTTGTAACTCAAAAAATTCTGGAGACCTCACAGGCCCCACAGACAGCAGCTCATCAAACATGTTACACAACAAGCCTGAGGACTGAATTTCCAGAACAGTCTCACTACTATAAATTAGCATAATGTTAGCAGTCTTCCCTGATTTACTTTTTCTCTTAATTTAGACATAGAATAGGACAGACATTGCACATTTCCTTGCTGAGCCGAAGTAGCCACTGCTATACAGAGTGTCGCCATTTTATTTTTTTAAGCCAGCTGTGTGGCATATATCCTGCTGTACATAAGTATAGGACATCCCAATACTGCTTGGAAAGCAAGCAAATCAAGTGGTGCTTTGTTTCACAACTACCTTGGCACCAAGCCTCCTCTAGATGTTACTGCTCGAGCAGACCTAGTAGTTCTTTATTCAGCCAGGATGAAAGGACATTGGCCACTCATATACATCTTCCAACACCAGTTCCTCCAGCTCTTGCAATGCTAATATCTCAAGTCATATGGGCAAGATTAAGGCTCACTGTCTCAATACCAAGGAACTAGCCAGTGTACATGATATGTTAGGTAAAACACAGTACACAAATAAAAAAGACTGATGTGAATGTATCAACTGAAGCTATAGACATATATTCATGTTTTACCACATGGCGTAGCCATATTAACAAAGTGGTGATGTGGATATAGGCCCAATGAAGAGACCGTATCATTAGAGAAACAGACAGTGCATTCTCCCAAAAGTCATCTAAGATGCTGCAGCATAAATTTATTCTCAGACAATTAAATTAATCCCAAAGTAAGTGCAGGACTGTGTTAATGTTATTCAGTCCCAGTGAGCCTAAGGGATATTTATTAATGTAATCATTGGAACTCACAATGCAAAACACACATGGCATATTACAGTATTAACAATATGTCCTGTTAATACCAACAAGGACTCTGTGGTCCTCAAGACCTTTGGCTCTTCAGAAGAAAGTCACTAACAAGGTTTTAACAAATAGATGACTTGCTGTCCCTGATTTCTACATGGTTTATCCCGCCTCCTGCATGACAATCAATAGTTTTCAATTCTTCATGTGTAACATACAGTTATCAAGCAGCCCTGTTGGAAACTAAGCAAACCTTGAGAACTTCTCCCACCACTGCTCTGCTGTGCAGAGGTCCTTTGTAACTGTGACTAAAATTACTAATGTTTAGCACAGCTCGACTGCATCACTTCTGCTTAACAAACTTATAATCACTATTTACTTCATTTATGGGACACTATCAGCTGCCAGATAAGTATAGAACTATTATAACACAACATTTGTGTACAGTAAACACTTTTATGAGATAAATAAAATCAAAGCACAGTTTTTTAAGCTGCTGAATGGTGACCCCCAGTTCATTCCTCCACTGTTTATCCATTGGGCTACCTAGGCTTCTTTTTTGGAAGCAGATAGTGTTGAGGAAAGCAGATAGTGTTTTGATCTTCTTCTCTGCTATAAATTTAATAGTTCCATTGTTCTTTCTTTCATAATCAATCTCATGACCTTGACATCTTTCAATGCACTATCTCAATCAGAAAATATTTTATTCTATCCCTTACTATTATCATGAATGCATAGGGCTCACTAATCCTAAACTTTCCTACTACTTCTGCAGGGCAGTCAAAATTAAGTGGAGATTTCTTTTTTCCCCCATTACCAATTTTGAGAATACACTGTCAAATATTGTTTTCATTTCATTATAAGTAATAGGGCAAATTGTCCAAACTGCATTAAGTATCTGTTCTGCTATTTTTTTCTTCTTGAAGTAAAATAGTTTCACTGTGAGGGATCTGAGCCTGCTTTGAATGGTGTACTTCATTTGTATGGAGTCAGGGAAAATCAAAGTGCAATAAAATACCACACTAGTACTGTCAAAAGAGGGCATTACCCTCATGTTCCAAATTTCTTTGAAACAGTCACCATGGCCATTGACGAGGGGAAGGTGGTCCACACAGCCTACCTGGACCTTTGAAAAGCCTTCAATACAATACCCCACTCGGGCATTATAGATAAGCTCACCAGCTTAAATATAAACCCCCTATGTCCCTAGATGGGTTGCAAACTGGCTCAAGGACAGAACCCACATGGTTAGAATTGCTGAAGCCATGTCAGACTCCAAACCAGTTACAAGTGGCATCCCACAAGGCTCAGTCCTGGGACCTCTCTTGTTCGGTATATATTTCTCGGAGGTACAGGCCAACACAAAAGGACTGTGGCTGACCAAGTTTGCAGATGACTGCAAACTGGGTGCCATAATCGACTCTCCAGCCAACACAAGCATCCTCCAAAAGGGCCTCATAGAAACAGACAACTGGTGCCAGAGCCATGGCCTCAAGCTAAATGCCAAAAAGTGTATAGTCATCCCTTTGGCAAAAACAGTGCCCACAAATTACCACATAGGTGGTAATCCATTAAGTACAGAAGAAGTAATTCGGGACCTGGGGACCCAAGTTGATAGCAATCTCTCTTTTGGCAACCACGTGGCCAAAGTGGTTAGAAAAACATTTTACATAGCCCACCTAATCATGAAGGGATTCACATCTAGATCAGGGGAGGTCATCGTGCCTCTTTACTCATCCCTCATCAGACCCATAATTGAGTACAATGCCCCTTTTGGGATGTACCTTACCAGACACCTGCAGCAAATGGAAAGACCCCAAAAGTACCTCACCAAGAGGATCAAAGGGCTCAAACAGATGCCATATGCTGCCCGGTTAAAGAAACTCCAGCTCTACTCAGTGGCATACCGCCTGCTCAGAGGCGATCTGTGCCTGATGTATAAAGCCATGTCCAACCCGGAATTAATGGACATGCTGCCCCTCAGAAAATCCAAATCCCTTCGAGCTACGCGCTCGAGAGACTTGAAACTCAGCACTGAAATAAATAGGACATGCTGGAGGGACAGATTCATAACCCAGAGGCTCCCTTCACTCTGGAATAAAATCCCAGTCCAGGTTAGGCAAAGTCCCTCATTGACTCTCTTCAAGAGGAATCTTGATGAGTGGATGGGAGATCATAGGTTTACCCCGGGTATCACTTCTGTGTCACTGTTAGACAGAGGCACAGTATACTAACCTCGAAAAAGGGCATAGCAAAATTAATTTAAAATGGGTGGCGAAAGCCAAACACACTCTGGCTAGGCTTATAAATGCTCTAGGGCAGATAGCCTAGTATGAACCTATGAACCTATGACTCCAAAGACCTATAGGTTAGACCCAGGGCCACATTTTCTGTATCATCTACTTTTATTGTCATTTGTGCAATTGTTTGGTTATAAAGTCATTTTGGATTTCTAATACTTTTAGCTTGAGGTCATGATCAGACACCATCTCTAGGTTTTGGATTTTTTATTATGTTGTGACAATGATTTACATATCTTTTATTGTTGTTTATTTGAAGTAATGCAGAAGCCTAAGAATGGTTTCATCAGGTCTGCTATATGGTGTTGGCTTTTTTTGGCAGCATTCATTTTTTTAGTGTGAAAAAAGTTCAGATTTACATTGGCTGTGTCTAAACTTTTAGGGCAAGATATGTAGTTCTATTCTTTTTCTTTGGGTTTTCTTTAAGTAATTTTTAATATTAGTATCATTGACTCATTTTTAATTTGCTGAGACATTCAGCAACCTCACATTTAATTGGACAAGAACTGTCAGGTGTTCTTGCACTGTGAGGCAAGTGAATTTTATTGAAAATCAAAACATGCTTATACCAATCTGACAAGAATAATTCATTAGACTGAAAGAATTTAAGTGCAAATGTGTGAATATACATATTAATCTTAAAACCCAGCATTCCTACTGCAAGATACAACCAGGTTAAATCAGTATATATAAGTATTAGTTGTGTTAGTGTTCCTAGTTGGGGGTATGCATGGGTCAAAGACTCCTTGCCAAACGTCTTTAAAATGTAACAGTGTGTCTCAGATTTTAATGTTATTTGATTTATTTAATTAGAATTGCAAATAGCATGGGTGTCTCTTAAGATCACTACCTAGCAATTCAGCTAGCTGATCTTCTAGACATCAAGCAGATAATTCATAAATGCAAATCACCTTAATGAAATAAAGCCCATAAGTGACTATCCTCCAGATGTACTTTTGTCATTCAGCATACATGTCATATATAAGTATACATATCAGTAAGAAAATGTAACTTTATAGCTATATACATTAAGAATAATTTGCCTCAATATAAGTTTGGGAAATCAATTAATGAATATTAAAACGAATTCATGTGGCTATTCCTAATAATGTTATTATTTATGATTTAGTTATATATTTATTTATGTGCTTATGTATTTATTTATTTATTTATTTATTTATTAACCAGTTCAGCCCACTGGACACAAGTTTCCCTTCTAGGAAGCAACCTGGAAGAGTTATCTGATTAAGTGACCTACTCACAGTCATTTAGTTTGATGAAATAAAACAAAGGTCTACTAGGTGAAGGTCACTAGCAGGTTATAGCCTTAACCCTCTGAGCTATGCTATGGTAAGCCACAAGTTGCATCTGTCCTGGGCAAAGGAGTCAGTCTTCCAGACAAATACATCTTTAGGAATTTAAAAAGGTGTATAGCACTAAAACCTTTCAAACAGATGTTAAAAGGTATACATGACATTTGAAATATGGAATGTATTGTAAGATGTCTTTGAGAGTAACATGCTGCAAGCATGATTTTCAGCTATGGGCATGCGTAATGACCATGCATCCTGCTGCTCCGCCAGGCTGATGGCTTAATCTTTGTGTTGTTTCTTCACCCTTTCTCCATCCTGACTTGCCAAATCCCCTATCATTGACAGGATTGTGGACTGGATGTCAGAGCAATGGTTTGCCCTATCTTTTGCTCTTTAATTATATCCACAGACATAGACAGGGGTGATTTATAAATATTTCAGCTACCCTGCTTACTCCTGCAGAGCAGTGTAACTTATTATACCATTGAAATGAAGAGATGCTGTGTTACTGGTGGCAGATTCATAACCCAGAGGCTCCCTTCACTCTGCAATAAAATTTTGGGGATAGGACAGACTATGGATGTGTTGCAATGTCTGTCTCTACTTTCCACAGCTATGGAATACACCTTTAGAGCCCTTTATTTAAAGTACCATGTAGTTTTATTGTTTGTTGTTTTTTCATGTTTAGCAGGTGATATTACTGAGTTATGTAATGCTGAACAGCATGTCATCATTGTGCAGACATCAAATACATGCTGCAGTGGGAGGTACAGTAGGTTTGTTGCATGTCATCATTGTGGGGACATCAAGTAGATGCTGCAGTGGGAGGTACAGTAGGTTTGTTGCATGTCATCATTGTGGGAACATCAAGTACATGCTGCAGTGGGAGGTACAGTAGGTTTGTGGTATGTCAAAATTGTGGGGACATAAAGTACATGCTGCAGTGGGAGGTACAGTAGGTTTGTGGTATGTCAAAATTGTGGAGACATAAAGTACATGTTGCAGTGGTAGGTACTGTAGGTTTGTGGCATGTCATCATTGTGAGGACATCAAGTACATGCTGTAGTGGGAGGTATGGTAGGTTTGTGGCATGTCATCATTTTGGGGACATCAAGTACATGCTGCAGTGGGAGGTACAGTAGGTTTGTGGCATGTCATCTTTGTGGGGACATCAAGTACATGCTGTAGTGAGAGGTATGGTAGGTTTGTGGAATGTCATCATTGTGGGGACATCAAGTACATGCTGTAGTGGGAGGGCCAGTAGGTTTGTGGCATGCCATCATTGTGGAGACATCAAGTACATGCTTCAGTGGGAGGCCCGGTAGGTTTGTGGCATGTCATCATTGTGGAAACATCAATACATGCTGCAGTGGGAAGTCCGGTAGGTTTGTGGCATGCCATCAAGTACATGATGCAGTGGGAGATCTGGTAGGTTTTTGGCATGTCATCCTTGTGGAGACATAAAGTACATGCTGCAGTGGGAGGTACAGTAGGGTTGCAGCATGTCAACATTGTAGGAACATCAAGTACATGGTGCAGTGGGAGGTACAGTAGGGTTGCAGCATGTCAACATTGTGGGGCCATCAAGTACATGGTGCAGTGGGAGGTACAGTAGGGTTGCAGCATGTCAACATTGTGGGGCCATCAAGTACATGGTGCAGTGGGAGGTACAGTAGGGTTGCAGCATGTCAACATTGTGGGGCCATCAAGTACATGGTGCAGTGGGAGGTACAGTAGGGTTGCAGCATGTCAACATTGTGGGGCCATCAAGTACATGGTGCAGTGGGAGGTATGGTAGGTTTGTGGCATGTCAACATTGTGAGGACATCAAGTACATGCAGTGGGAAGTACAGTAGGTTTGTGGCATGTCAACATTGTGAGGATATCAGGTACATGCTGCAGTGGGAGTTACAGTAGAGTTGCCACATGTCAACATCATGGGGGCATCAAGTACATGCTATATTATGAGGTACAATAGATTTGTAGCATGTCAGCATTGTGGGGGCATCAAGTACATGCTGCACTGGGATGTACAGTAGGGTTGCAGCATGTCAGTACTGTGGGGACATCAAGTACATGTGCAGTGGATTTGCATCCCGATCGATTTTATGTACCTTTATGTGAATCCTGCAATAATTCAAACATCACCAGGTGTTGTAGTACACACAGATACTCTGGTGCATTAGAACACTTTTAAGAGTTGTATAGAGCTCCGGTATTGTTTTTGCCATTATCCGGTCCAATGTGATTACATACAATGTCTATAAATCCTGCTCAGTATACTCCCTACTATCTTCCAAGGTCATAGCCTACTAATCTCACCCATATTGTGATCTCCTACTTAGATTCCTTAATACATGAACATGATTAAATAAAACAACCCCCCCCCCATGCTCTGTTGCCATAGCAGCCTACAGTCTTAGTTCTTTATTTCATTACTAGAACAACGGGTGATCCACGTGGGGGTACTGATTGTACCCTGGGCTGGAAAAGTCAAAGATATTACCTAATAATATGTATCTTTACCAGTTAATTTAAATGGGAAATGAAATGAGTGACAGTGAGACCAATGGGAGAGGGTATGAGAAGGTGCCAGTCTCACACAGTGGTAGAAATACTAGATATTTAATTTAGTTTAATGAAGGAAAGATTAGAATGGGTTAGTGATCTGATGATGTGTAGTCATGAAGTACTTCATTAACTTACTAGCTATAAAATCCCAGACTTCCTCTTGACATTTATGGTTTAGTAGCTTTTTTATTTTCTTTCTGTACTACATTTATTCTACAGCATCTCACATACTCCATCTCCATGTTTTGTTTAACAGCCATATGTACAGCTCATAAACTTCACTAGGTTAAAACTGGTTTGAAAATGATTGGCATTCAGAAATATTGTGAATGAAAAACACCATAACTAAATTTTGTTGCATTCAACATACTCAATATGTTTTGACTGTTATCTGAATAAGGTGCTGAATCATTCTTTGAGTGGCTTAGTTCCTTTAAAATACACTGGCCTGATTCTTAAATGTCATACTTTCACAATAAAGTATGAGAGGAAATTTTGTTTAAGAAATTCAAAACATAGTAAAATGTATTGTTGCTATATGCTTACTTCTGAAAAAAGAGAATACTTAATTATCTTTATATAAAATGAAGAGCAAATGCTAACATTGAGAAGGGCTAAGGAAACGCTGATGCATATTCCATAGTCAAAAGGATACAATACTTCTCCTTGTTAACATTCTTGGCACAACCACTTAAGTCCATAAATGGGGCCCAAAATCCATTTCTTCATGTTTTAAAGCACACAGTGCTCTGTATTTGAGCCACATTTGTGAACAATTACATATTAAATGCTTTGCTGTGCTGAGCAAATTAACACATAACTAAAATGTATTTTATATTTTTAGGGCACTTTACCATCTGTTATATCCTCATGTGGTGTTTTGCTATGTTAGGAGCTTCACTTCTGGAATTCTGTTCACTTAAATTATGTGCCAGTGAAAAGCTGGTATACTTCCATAAATCCACAATGGTGGCAAACACAAAAAATTCAGCATATATGAACAGGAAAGAACTAAAGAACCTTGTTATGAAATATGGGTTATAAGAAGCAGAGGCAACTTTTTTTTACTGTACTCCATTGCATTCATTTAGACTATTCCCCATTTTTGTTGTGTTTACACAAATACAGACATGCTGTTTCTGTCCCACTATTTATATTGTTAGCACCCAGAAACTTCATGTCGACCATGAGTTATAGATCTCATAATCTGCACTGAGATTTTGTAAATGTTACTGCCAAGAGGAAACAGCATGTTTAATTATGCAAAACAGATTTTTTTTGCATAATTTAAACAGCTTTGCAATTACTATTTCAAAATCTTCAGAAGGATATACTGTCATTGCCAACCACAGTGAAAGATTGCTTTTAAATGTGCAGCATTACATTAAAATCTAAATCGCGACAATTACTGCTGCTGTTATTATTTATCCTTTGATGACCAGATTAGTATCAGTAGGTTTGTAGCCTATTTACAGGGCAGACTTGAGGTTTATAGTGGAAATTTGTCCACAGCATCAGATAACTTCTCCTACTCTTCGTATGGGGACATGCTTTGCAGATTCACTTCCTATTTCAGTTCTGAGCACAAAGGCAGCTCAACAAAATAGTGAGGCAAGTGCAAGGATTGGATCGAAGCAGCTGTTGAATCTTATAAGATAGTACAGCCTTATCAAGAGATGGATCATTGAAGGAAGGATGATGTTTTGACTTATGACATGGAGGATATATTTCAGAAAAACCTCTTCAATGAAGAGATAACATTACAAAATTGTGTTGTAACAACCCTCCAATTGGGAAGGTTGTTGAATGTCTATCTAAAGAAAATGATCGACCAGAGTGAACCAGAAAGTGAAATGGCAGGTTCTTGGGGTGAAATTATGGAGAACATACAAGAAGATGATGTTGCTGAGAGCACGGTAAGAACGAAATCTTACATGCAGATGGTGAAAGAAGGAGAGAAAAGAGTCAAAGAAGTGAATGAATTGAACAAAAAATTTTTTAAACAGTTTAAACAGTAAGAAAGAGAAAGCACGTGAAAAGTCTAGGACACTGTAATTTTACCACTGGTTGTTTCACCCAAGGAGGTAAGACCCTCTGCTCTGATTAGTAAAGACATATAATGTGATATATTTGAAACAGAACAGTATATGAATAATTTTGTACAATGGTATGGACAAAAAAAAAGAACTGTAAGCCTTGGAGTGAGTATGTGGTGCTGGCATTTCATAGAGAACCCAAAAGAGAGTCTTGATACAATTTAGAATGAAAGTAAAAAAATCAGGAACTGAACGAATATTTAAAGACTATATGTAAAGATGTTATGGACACAATAAAAATATATGATGACCAAGGATTATTGACTTGGGGCTGGGAATGTGGGATTATTTTGAAAATGGAAAATTAAAATGTACATATTGTGAGTGTGATTACTGTGAATGGTAACAAAGGATTTGTTAAATATAAAGGGCAGACAAAAACCTGTTTTTTTTCCTGTGGAAAAAATAATCACTTAATTAATGACTGTGATACATGAAATGTTTTATTTGTGGCAAAACATGGCATAAAGCAAGAAAATGTGACATGATATGTAAACATTTAGGAAAAACTGGACATACATGGGTGGATTGTGAAGAAAATGTAGAAGTTACAGAAAAAAAGATGAACACCGGTATATGACATATATAAAAATATAGAAAAGGAACAAGAAAGACAGGTTAGTACACAGAAACGAAATACAGATATAATAATGGAGGGAAAAGATGGGGAATGGAAAGGAGAAGAAGAGGTGCTTGATGCAAGCAAAGAGGAATATGTAAACTGGCAAGTAGTGAGGGAAAGAAAAATTCTGGAGGAAAATTATTTATTTATTTATTTATTTACATTTGTTTACTGGGAAATTCCAACTAGACACAGATCCTTTTTCAGTGGAGACCCAGGAAGAGAATCTCCACAGAACAATAAATGAGCAGCAGGAAAAAGGATGAAAGAGAGGAAAAGAACATTTAAAAGTATATCTGTGAAACAGAACAAAAAAGTTAAAGGATGAGAGAGGACATAATAATAATTTCATTTTAAAGGCTGGACATCTTAGCTTTAAATGTTAATAGTATGAAGAATATTAAAAGAACATTAGGTATTTTAGAATGGTGTGTTTCACTTGGTATGCACATAATTATATTAGAAGATACTAGAAACATATGCAGAATTGGCAAAAAGTGTTTTTGTGGAAGAAGTAAATGAATGGCTAAAGACAGGTGTGGTAAATAAAGAGATATGTATTGGGGTAATGAAATTTAAAAGGAAAAAAGGAAAGAAAGACAATATAAAAAAATTGGAGACCAACAGTATTCAATAATAAAAACTATATGATATTTATGAAAATAATACCTAAAAGACATAATAACTAAAAGACTGAAAAGGTTACTTGATCATACAATTTTTGGTAGAAAGGAGAAAGGAAGTCTGGATTTATTATGGATAGTAAAAGAAGTAATAGATGATATGATAAATAAAAAGAAAGCTAAACTCATGGTAGGAGATTTAAGTAATGCATTTGATAAAATACAATATGAATTTTTATGGAATATATCTTATAAAATAAGTGAAAGGATAGTAAAAGTAATTAAGTTGGCGTGTGAGAAAAATAATGTTAGAATAATTCTAAATGGATGTTTAAGCGAGGAAATTAAAATAGTTGTGGAATAAGGCAATGATGTCCAAAGAATAGTATTAAATTTGCTTTAGTTATGAATGTGATTGTCAATAAAATGAATAGAATATTAAATATGGCAGGTTTTAAGATAACGGAGGAAATACGATTACCAGTTATATATATATATATATATATATATATATATATATATATATATATATATATATATATATATATTTGCAGATGATATAGTGTTAATTATCAAGAACAAAGAATGGATGGAAGATGCAATCACTAAGTTAATTAGATACTTAAAGATACTTGGTTTATGTATAAATAAGGACAACATTAAAGGTTTTGGATTAATGGGAAATATAAAAGATATACAATTTAATGTAGAGGTTATAGATATACTAAGAATAGTATCTGGATCAAATGACCATAAGAAAAAAACAATGGGAGAAAAATTTTCAGGAATTAAGAGATATATGTGCATTTTAGAAGTCATATAAATTGTCATACAAAAAAGTTTATTTGATAAAGTCTATTCTCTTAAGCAAGTTAGCTTATTTAGCAAGTATTTATATGATTCTATCTGTTGCATTTTCGTCCATTTGGGGGTGGAGATTAAATCCAGTTAAAAGGGGGATTTTGTATGTAAAGGAAGAAGAAGGGGGGTTAGGGTTAATTAACCAAATTGTTCATGCGGCTTCCTTGAATTTGTTTAGAGCCTTAGTAAGTTATAGAAAAGAGAGTAAGAATTTCACAGAATACATTTTATATATTTAAATATAAGTGTTATGCTGAATATTTGTGAATAGGGAAAAGATGGGAAAAGTTATATGAATGAAGTTATAAAGGAGCACCAAACCAAAATCTTTTTATGCAAATTGAATGTAAACATTGTTGAAAAAAAGTAAAGAATGGTATTTGAATATTATGAAAGAACATTATCTTATTTTTGCTTGGTAATATCTAGAGACAAGCAAAAAGAATGCTATTAAAATGAGATTTATGAGACAAGCAAAAAGACTGCTATTAAAATTAGATTTTATGTGGTGCAAGAAAATATATGAATGTAAAGATTTTTTGTGGAGACTATCAGTAGGTAAACTACCCATTAAAGTTAACATGCCTTATAAAAGACCAAACAGAAACAAACCAGAAAGGACTAAAGGTCTAAAGTGACATAAAATAATTCAAAGCATACTACAAATAATCATGCAGACCAACATGCTGTAAACCATATATTTAATGAAAAATCAGTAAAATCAATAAAACAAGAGATAAAATAAGGAAGATTAGTGCTTTCAGGTTTCCTGTTCTTCAGAACTTAAATTGCACCACTTCTCAGTCCTTTAAATAGCCCATCATCATTGGCAAAATAGCATATAGTCCCTAAGTACCAGTTTTTAGGGGACCAGACCATTTAACTCTGATATTTATCCACTTGGAAATCAGCAATTCAGTACATTTTATTAATTTCAGTCATATTAGTAAGATCACCACCTCTTGAGCTGAGTTTTCTTGTCGAATATGTACAACTATAAATTTAAAGCTATGATCAGGCAGAGCTTCCAGATGCTGTGCAAGAGCATTATATTTAGCTAAAGATTGTATAACTCTCATGTGTTGAAGTATTTGGTGTTTCAGATGCCGAGTAGTTTTTCGCACATAGAAAGACGAACACTTATCACAAATGGCAAGGTATACATTTTTCGTGGAACAATCAGCATATAACTTGGGTTGATATTTTGCTAGTGTTGGGATGAATACATTTGTTTTCTCTACTGATATGGTTACAAGCTTTGCATCCTCTCCATGGAAAAGTACCAATATGGCAGATTTTCTTGCTAGATCTGTGGTACCAGTAATCCCCTTGCATAGTAGATTTCTTAAGTTTCTATTATTCCTATAGCTAAAAGAGCATCTGTTGCCAACTATTTTCTTTATATTGTCATCAACCAGGAGTATTTTCCAGTTTCTCCCAATGATATTGCATATACTCTGAATGTCATTGCTAAATGTCAATGTAATTTTCATATTATTTCCTCTGTTCAGTGTGAATTTCAATGTCTGTGTATTAGAGAACCACAGTTTACCTAAACCAGCTCTATGTTGTTGATTCAACTCAATGGCATTATTGATCTCTGCTTCTTTGTAACCACATTCCTTTAATCTCACTTTTAGGCAGTCTACTTCTTGTTGAAAAGCCTCGTCATTCATACATAATCTGGAGGTAATGCAGATTTGCAAAGGTGAATTTCTTTTTAAACTTAACTTGTCATCTTGTGAAGCTGCTAAGTTATGTTGGAATTTTCTGTACTGTGTAAAACTCAGGCACAGAGAGTTTCATTAATTTTGTACTCCATGCTGTCTAAACACTTTCTTAAAACTTTCTATAATACAGGGTTCTTTTGATCTTTACTTGAATTTTGTTTAACAGCAGAACCTTCAGTATCACACAATGTGCAAAAAAAGTTACTTAATGATCAACTATTTCAAACTTGCTATTATGTTTTTTATTATTAGCACTTGTTAAATATCTAAAAAAAGAAAAAAAATGTATTTTATTTCAACAGATATTATAGTCAGAAAAAGTATTTAATCAGATTTTATTTTAATTCAGAATAAAGTATTCCTGTTAGCTTATATATAGATACAAAGTCCTGATACTAAAATAGTTGATAATAAGAACTAAAATATATTATTGACTTTAAATCACGAGATGTTAGAACAAGGCAAAGCTTTAAAATTAACAGCAATGCAACATAAACCTGAAAAAGAAGTAATTAGAATAAGATCTGTTAATCGGACTTTTGTTGCTGGGATACCCTTGAAATTTTACTATTGAAATACCATGATTCTTAATTTGTTAACTGTATTAGATTACTCTGATGATTCAAAGTATTTCTAGCATTGTATAACAGTATGTGATATTGATTTTTTTCTCTTGGTGTATATATTGCATATATTGTATATAAGTTAAAACAGTAAAACATGATAAAGGACTGACTTTTTCAAGTCAAGCAAGTACTGCTAAACCTATATTTTTCATAATGATGAGAATACACAGGTGAATACTTTGCAATATGGATAAGCACACATATTGAAATGAACATAAAATAATATGGAAGCATATGCATATTTTGCACTTATTAGAAGGACTCACTAACATAATACCAGAGCAAGCAAGGTTAACCAAGCCATAAAAGAGCAGGGAATAAAAATTCTTAATGGACAATAAGTATAGTCAGAGAGAGAGAGAGAGAGAGAGAGAGACATGGTAGTACCGATAATTTGTGCACCCTGTCATTAAGATTTACATAAGAAAAATTTGCTAATTGTGACTTGGGGCAATAAGCCTAGTTCAACCAACCCAATCAAAAAAGGATAAATAAATTAAAAAGTATAACAGTGATCACAAGCCAGAAATCAAAAGAAAGTGGCATACTAATGTTTTATATATAATGCTTTGAAAAATTGGTAGGTATACAGGCTTAGATTCACTGTCTTACAAATTATTTAAGAGAACACAAGGGCAGGTGATTTGGTAGCTAAAGCTGAGAACTGTAAGTGTAATAATTTACTGGAAGCAGATAAACATCCTGGCTTTAATGGTCATGTTAGTATAAAACCATTACTGCAGTTAGCATTGTTAAGGTGCAGATTATTAATCAGTTTATGCGGTCATTTGAACAGCTCACATGACTTGGTGATTATTATATTAGTTAATTTCAGTATGTATTCTATTTTATATTTGTGTATCCTTGCAGCTTTTGATTTTAATCTTTTAAATACCTAAATAAAGTAACACTTCCTTTATGTAGCTGCACTCTGTTTTTGTTTTCTTTACAGTTTAAGTAACTTGGCTCAGAATTAATTTGCTGGAGCTATTTCAGAGTATGGAATATTTACATAGAATGACAGGTAAGAAAGGCTGAGCGAATATTTATATTATGTAAGCATTGCTATCATATAAAAGGGTATGTCATCCTCAACATCTTCAACAGATATTACAATATGGAAATAATATTGTAAATGGTAAACAGTAACATCTAGAGGATACATAAGGGAAATGGACACATTATACTATTGTGATGCATTTTAGACAAACTATAAAAAAGGATTGTTTATGAAAAGAAAAACATAAGAATAATTATGATCAGATTAAATAAATATGATGAAACTCTGTGCATGAGAACAGAATCAAGGATTCATGTCCACAACAATGACCACATTTATCAAACATTTAATTATCTAGTGTGTTCACATGTTTAAACTTTTAAAGTGCAAGATGCTGGTGGTTGTGTTCCATAACACACTTGCATAGGACATCAGCACAGCTGAAAGGTGGATAATTAGCACCCTGTATAGCTTATCCTTGTCTCAGTAGCTCACACTGGAGTTGCATTTTTTTGAAATGTGAATCAGGTGACAGAGTAGAGCAGCAGTTTGTGCCACAGCATTTGTTCTCCATTTCACTTCCCACCTGGAGAGCTTTCTCTGTGCTTTCTACATGTCCTACTTGTATATGTGTGTGGATTTTCAACAGTTGCTTCTGTTTCTTTCCACATCCCAAAGGTGTAACATGGATGATCATTTCAATTACTTGTAGATTCAGGGGTATGTGACATATCAAGTGTGTGCGAGAGTGTGTGTGTGTGTTTGTGTGTGTGTTTGTGTGTGTGTGTGTGTGTGTGTGTGTGTGTGTGTGTGTGCGTGCGTGCGTGCGTGCGTGCGTGTGTACGTCTGTGTGTGTGTGTGTGTGTGTGTGTGTGTGTGCGCGTGCAGGCGCGCGCGCGTGTGTGTGTGTGTGTGTGTGTGTGTGTGTGTGTGTGTGTGTGTGCATACATGTGCTCATCCTGTGATAAATAATAGAAGGAGAGAATGAATGACATTGTATTTCAAAGGTATCGTATGAATTTTACCTGATTAAGTTACTAAATATTTACTACATTATGAAATTTGTGAGACAAATACTTTATTTATAGAAAAGGAATAATGCCATGCAGAATGGACATCAATGTCAATCCTAATTTTGAGGGGATATGGTTTTCTTTAGGTGGAGCATGCCCATCAATTCTGGGTTGGACATGGCCTTGTATGTCAGGCAAAGATCACCTCTGAGTAGGCGGTATGCAACCGAGTACAGCTGGAGTTTCTTCAGTCGAGTTGCATAGGGCATCTGTTTGAGGCCAGTGATCCTCTTGGTGAGGTACTTTTGTGGTCTTTCCAGTTGTTGCAGGTGTCTTGTAAGGTACATCCCAAATGGGGCATTGTACTCTATGATGGGTCTGATGAGTGATGCGTAGAGGGGCACAATGACCTGTTTTGATCTGGATGCAAACCCTTTTGTGATTAGGTGGGCCACATAGAAGGATTTTCTAACCACTTTGGCAATGTGATTATCAAAGGAGAGATTACTATCTACTTGGCTCCCCAGATCCCTTATTACGTCTTCCATATTTAAGGGGCTACCACCTATGGGGTACTTTGTGGGTACTTTGTTTTTTCCAAAGGGGATGACTATGCACTTTTTGACATTTAGCTTGCGGCCATGGTTTTGGCACCAATCATCTGTCTCAGTGAGTCCCTTTTGGAGGATGTCTGTGTCAGCCGGAGAGTCAATTATAGCCCCTAGTTTGCAGTCATCTGCAAACTTGGTCAGCCATAGTCCTCCTGTGCTTGCCTGTACCTCTGAGAAGTATATGCCGAACAGAAGTGGTCCTAGGAATGAGCCCTAGGAAATGCCACTTGTAACCTGTATAGAGTCAGACCTAGCTCCTGCAACTCTTACCATGTGGGTTCTGTCAGTGAGCCAGTTGGCAACCCATCTCATGATGTAGGGGTTTATGTTCAGGCTGGTGAGCTTGTCTATAATACCAGAATGGGGAATGGTGTTGAAGGCCTTTGCGAGGTCTAGGTAGGCTGTGTGGACCACCTTTCCCTCAACTATAGCCTTGGTAAGTATCACAAAGAAGTCCACCAGGTTTAAGAGGCATGATCTGCCCTCAACAAAGCCGAACTGGGTAGAGTCCAGAGTTTGAAGGTTCCCAATGTCTCTGTTAATGAGATCCATGATGATGCGCTCCATAGCCTTACAGACCAAGCTAGTCAAGTTTATAGGGCGATAGTTCCTGGGGTCTGTTGTGGCTCCACCTTTGTGGACTGGAATAACTGTTGCTGTGCACCACTCTATGGGCACATAGCCTGTGGAGAGGCTGAGTTTGAACTTGTCTATATTATAACATCGAAGTCTAAAAACATTGAATGTTATAATATCGACCCAATTTAATGGAAACACCAGAAAACTGAACAGAAAGAATAGCGAATGTTTTCCCATGGAAAAAATTTGCTGTTCTGACAAACATACACACAACTCAAGCACACCAAAATACATAATCCACACACATACACTTCACAAAATCCTACACTAAACCAGACATACACCACTAGCTACCCGCTTACCTTAACCCAACCCTAACCCTAAGGTCCCTAACTATCGCACACTCACTTTACTCGTTCCCTAACCCTAACTCACCTACCCCACCCTAACCCGCACATCCACACAATCGCACATTTACCTGACCTGCGCCCTAACCCTAACTCACTTAACCCGCCCCTAACCCTAAAGTCTGTCACTACCGCACACTCATCTTAACCCAGTCCGTTCGTTCACTTACTTTAACCCGGTCCATAACCATCAAACAACACTTATCTGAACCCAATCCGTAACCTCCATTCACTCACTTTCCTAAACCCGGTCAGTAACGATCGCACCACACTGCTGTAAATAGCGAAGCCACGGATCAGCGAAATCTTACCCTACGTAAAATGTCAATGTTCCGTGGCTTCTCTATTCTCAGCTTTCACACTAAAGGGCTCAATATTATAACATTCAAAGTTTTTGAACTTTGATGTTATAATATAGACACAGTTTGAACAGTGTGTTTAGGTGAGGGGTTAGTTCATCTTTGAGCTTGCATAGGATGCAGCCTGGGACACCGTCCGGTCCCATTGATGCTGTGTTTTTGGCTTTGGAGAGGGCTGTTTTAACCTGAGTGTCTGTGATTTCAGGGGCACTACATTCTTCTGGTATGGTTATGAGCCCTTTTGGGGGGTGAGAGGGGGGTGAAGTTTGCACTGAACCTGTCTGCAAGGATGTTGGAGATATCGGTCGGTTCAGAGTATTTTGTGCCATTCTGCACTAACTCCGAGCAGATATGAGAATTGCCACTTAGATAGAGTGCATTAGTAAAGGATTTTGCAGCATTTGGGCAACGTTATCCTTTAGCATGGGAGATTTGAAACTTTCCACCTCGGTCTTAAGTAATGTGAAGTTTGCTTTTGAAAAGTTTTTCATGGTGGTTTCTTTGACCGGGGGTGGGGGCGGAATGTGGATATCCAGAGTGATTAGTTTATGGTCAGATCTAACCAGCGAGGGGTTGACCTCCAGTGTGGGACACCGGCTGCCCATGTTGGTGATGACCAGGTCCAATATGTTGTCACCTCTGGTGGGGGTGTTGATCAGTTGATCCAGGGCATTTTAATTTATAACTTCTAGAAAATGTTGGGCAAGGGAGTTAATACTTGAGTAGTTTTCCCAGTTAATGTTTGGGTAATTGAAATCACCCAATATCAGGGTGTTTGGTAGGACCTTTATGTTTCCCAGTGTTTCCAGAAATGTGGAATGGAGGTCCTGGGACATGGTGAGTGATATGTAGCAAGCTAAAATTTGAATTGCAGTTCTGCCCATTGTTAGTTGCATGTGGATGATCTCTGAAGCATTGTGCTGTGCCACTAACCTGGAGGTGAGGGTATCTTTGATGAATATGGATATGCCTCCGCCTTTTGTATTTTGGTCTGGGTTTTGTGGCCGAAATGTATGGTATGAGTTGAAGCCTGGTAGTGCTGGGGTGCTCTCTGGATCCTTAAACCAGGTTTCTGTTACTGCACATATATCGATTTTCTCCACACAGAGGAGTCCCTCGAGTATGTGCATTTTGAGGTTTAGAATTCTGGCACTGAGTAGCATTACCCTCAGTTTTTTGTTACTTGTGCTATTTATTCTGGTGGGTCTTTTGAGCCTTGTCTAAAAAAGGCACTATGAGGGTAGCAAGAGCCTTGGCCAGTATTCGAAAGCCTAAGGGTGACAGGTGCAAGCCGACTCTAATGAAGCAGTGTGGCTTGTCGAGCATGTCATCCCAGGCTGACAGACACTGGATCCCTTTGAATGACACCAGATGCTTAGCCAATTGTTAAAATTGATCATTTTTTCTTTATACCATGATATAATTCTTGGTGAGGGCAGGATGTTACTCAGGGTCAGGGTCATACCGGCCTGGGCTACGTGAACAGAGAGCTCTTCCATGTCTCTTTTCATGTAGTCCAGGGAGGTATGGCTCAGGTCATTCACACCAACATGGACAATGACAGAGTTGTATTTGTACTTGTTCTGGAGTGACCTGAGTGCTTGTGTTATGTGGCGGATCCTGGCACCTGACAGGCAGCTAACAGTAGCCTTCTCCTTATTCAGCCTAGTGAGTGGGACGTCAGTGTGCCTGGCTATTGAGTCACCTATTACTAGTGCGTTGGGTATGTTATTTTGCCTTAAGGGCTGTGATTGCGTGGCACACTAGTTTTGTGAAGTATGTGTTTCATGGTTTGTGTTGGGGGGTGAAGGTTGCTTGGATGTCTGCTTTGGAGGTCTCTGTTGCTTTTGCAGATTTTTATTTAGAGCCTCTGAGTATGTTTTCGTGTATTTATGTGTTTTTTTGCTGGTGCTGGTTTCATAGGTCTATGTAAGACTGGTGATGTGATGCAAGTAATTCCCTTCTCCTCTTGACTGTCTGGTCCAGTCTTGGGTTGAGAGCGCTTAGCTTCCAGTTTGGCTGTATAATTGCATCTCTCGCATGTATTAGTGTTTGGTGGTAGGAGGAGAGGGTTGTCTATGTACATGAGGCAGTTGTAACATTGCCTCAAAATGCCCAGATTCACCAGTTGGACCTGAGAGTACAACTGAAACTGCCCTTTGGACATGCCTGGATAGGTACAGATGAACTTTCTTTTAATGTAAGTAATGTAAATGGTTGTAACACAATGAACACTACTGAGAATGTTGGTCTATGTGTTGACTTAAATGCTGATGTACAGAATAAGTCTGTAGAAAACTGTAATACCCTTTTGATGTCTAGCAATGTACAGGGTAACAAAATGGATTTGTCAAGTAAGTATAGAACCTGCTGTTAGACCTAAGGTATTAACAATAGTTAACAATGGCAGTACAAATAAACAGGGTATAGATAGCTCCCATCACTCAGCATTTTTTTTAGAGAAAGCCCTACCCATAAGGCAAGATATACAGGTGGGGAGGTCTCGGAGCCACAGGAGATGAGGGAGGGTACAGTCCAACCCCTCAGTCTACAAAGGTCCAACCATACACAATCGCAAGTGAATAATCTGATTTTTAACTTTTTCTTCTGTGGATTTAACTGTAGAACAGCTATCTATTTTAAATAGAGGTTTATTATTTGTTCCAGCCAACAAGAAGAATTTAGTAGACAAAATTTTAGAATTGAATATGTTTTCCAGGAACACAATCCTCAAAACCATTTTTATGAATGGGGATGTGAATACTACAAATGTATGTGCACTGAAAAAACCTAGTTGTTTCATACCAAACAATTCTCCTGCTATGGAGGCATTCATAAAGATGGTGAGGATGACCTAAGAAAATCAGTTAATGAGAGATCCAAGAACTTTTTTACAATCTTCCTATGAAGAAGAGTAAGGCATTAGGGACATTAACTAGGGCTGAACATTTAGTCATCAGGCCTGCTGACAAGGGTGGTGGGATAGTCATCTTCGACACTATAGATTATTTTGAGAGAATGCGTAAGATGTTGTATGATGACAAAGTGTATGCTATACTGCAGAAATTTCAGTTGAATGGTATCATAGATTGAATTTCTACATGTATGATTTATTGATGACTGATCAAATTGACCATTCACTATATATGTATTTTTCTGTAGAGCATCCCACTATACCAGTCATATATGGACTACCTAAAGTTCACAAAGATCCCTTGAATCCTCCCCTCCAACCCATTGTATCGGACAGAGGATGGCACACTGAGCCTATGTCTATATATGTGGAGAAACAGCTTAGACATGTATTGAACACTGTAGAAACTGTACTGAGAAATAGCAAACAGTTCCTGGAGCAATTGTATGTTTGGGCCAGTCTTAGGAATAATACTGATATTAGCAGTGTATTCATTGTAACGCTAGATGTGAATTCTCTATTCCCAGTGATCCCCAATGATGAGGGCATTGAAAATGTAAGACACTTTTTAACCAAGGAAAGTAACTTTTCTAACACCAAGGTCAATATGATCTGTGCCCTACTGGATTTGATTTTGGAAAATAATATATTTCTTTTTAAAAATGAGTTTTTCCTCCAGAAAGTGGGGGTCGCTATGGGTATAATGTATGCGAATACATATGCTAACATTGTGATGGCCCAATGGGAGAAAGAGATGTTTTTTTGCTGTGACAAGTTTAAACAACATGTCATTTTTTATAAACGTTTTGTTAATGATATCTTTTTTACATGGCATGGTAATGCGGTACAGCTAGAGAGTTTTGTGAACTTTCTAGGGAATATGACCTCTTATCTCTCTTTTTCTCTACAGTACTCTCAGACTAAGATTGATTTCTTAGACATTAATGTGAGCAAAAACATGTTTGGTAACATTTCAACTAGGTTACACAGAAAAAGCTGTAGGAAAAACAATATTCTTCATCGCTCCAGCATGCACCCCAGACACATAACTAGGAATATAGTTAAGAATCAAGTATTATGTTGTAAAATATTACATACTGATGGTGGAGACCTTGAAGAGGTGTTAGATAGTTTGCATGTAGATCTTATGAGTAGGGGCTACAAAGCCTATGAGATTGATAAGGCTATGGAAGAAGAGAGCTCTCTTCACAGTAATATAACTAGACTCTATTTTTCTGAAGAACTCCCTGTAAATGTACATGATGAAGGGAGAAAATGTGCTGAGATGGTGAAAAGGCTGTGTTTAACTTTTTCCAGTGATGTTAATAGGACCTGTGAGATAGTTAAAAAGAACTGGCCTATTTTACTCACAGACCATCAAATTAGAAGGGTTGTAGGGTCCACTCCCAGCTTTAGTTTTAAAAACAGTAAGAATGTGAAGCAACGGCTATGTTATAAGAACAACAAAACAAGTGAAAGGTTTATTTCACAGTGCAAAGGAACATATGCATGCAGGGCTTGCAAGATTTGTTGCAACATATGGTCAACCTGTATGGTTGTGCATCCGGTAAACTTGAAACCAGTAGAATTTTCTTTCTATGCAGACTGTTGTAGTAAGAACATAGTTTATCTTGCTATGTGTAACTCATGCAGTGCATTTTATACAGGCAAAATGAATCGTATGTTGAAGGAGAGGGTCATGGAACATCTGAATTACATACGTAATAATATATCAACAAATGCACTGGCTAAACATGTATAAGATTATGGTACACAGCATAACTTTAAATTCTTAGTTTTACAAAAAATTAATGAGAGCTTAAGTAAAGGAGATCTACATAATGAAACTGAATATATAGAGTTGAGATGGATTGTTGATTTTAAGGCTTTTGTTTCTCCTGACCTGAACAGCGCTGTTTCTTTAAAACCTCTCTTAAGAAAGTGTTTTTATTGGTTGTTATTTGCATTTAAACTGAATGCTTGCAGAAGTTTTTATTAAGGTCTGAAGAAGAGGGTTACCTCGGAAGCGCTTACCTAAATTATTTATTTTATTGGTAATAAAAGTGTGTTTTTTACTCTCTAGCCACCACGCCTTTTTATTTTATACTGTTTATTAGTGCTTGCTGTGAGTTTTGAGCAGTGCCGGGCTGAGAAGTGAATGGTTTGAGTGCTTAAGTTGAATGTTTCTCTAGTTCCAAGGGAAAAATTGAAGAGTAGACTTTGTGGAGCCCGGAATAGTTAAACCCTAGCTAACTGGTGCTGCCCGGTGCACAAAACCGCACTAATGCGGGTTTTATAGCAGGGAAATGAAAGAGATAGAAATTAGCCCAAAATGGCCAATAAACTACTAATTTCTGGGCTGAAACCAATCCTCCAGGGACAGATAGGCTGCTCAAAGCTCCCCTCTCTCACAGTTGAACAGAGAAACTTCTTTCTATCCAAGTAAGGTATGGGCAAACACAGAAACTTGTAACACAGCCCTGAATTCTGCACTAACCTGAAAACTGGACTATACTAGCTTAGAAATGTGGGAAAACAAGTTTTTTTTTTTGTTTTTTTGTTTTTTTTTCCAGAAAATAAAGCAGATACAATCAAAAAAATCACTTTACATACACAGAAATCAGTCAGCAAAGACCCTAAAGGTATGTAACCAGTAGAGATTTGTAATTTATATTAGTGAATAACAATGACAGAACGCATTCTATGCAAAACATGTCAATAGAAAGGTCCTTCAGTGACTGCACTGTAACATCAGTGCTCAGTGCCTTCAACCAACCTATCTTGCAGAAGTTAAGCTGCATACTGCAGTATAGAATTTATTAGATCCTCCCATCACCAATGCATCCTAGCAAAAGAGAGAGCTCCCTGATCAATCTGTTTCTATCAGCAATGAAAATTCCCTGCTAAGCACCTTTCCCATACTGTTAACTGTGGACAATACATATCATACCTCCACATAATAATGGAGGAAGGTATGAGGGGAATGTTTCTCAGTTTAACTGTTTGGTTTAAAACCTCTTTGAGGTTAGCTCAAATGGAAACTGGTATGGGGCAGTATATGAAATTAATGTTGGAACTGCTAGAGAAAAAGACGTGTTACATTATAACCAAGAAAAGTGCACAAGATGCATGTAATTCTGGTAACATTGGCACAGAACCATGACCCCTCCGAAGTCCATAAATCTTGCAAGGTAAACAAAGAGGAAGGGGATGTTTTTCAGGGAGCATTGGTACTCTAGTATAACTTGGGTTTCCAAATGGAAAAGATGATACTGACCCGGAACTGGAATATATTTAAAACGTCCAATAAAATATATAAGGGGCCGGATTTATGAAGGCTTGCACGGAGTCTAAGAGTAGTGTAAGACTCCATGCAGCCTTCGCGATCCAGGAACAGCCCAAAGTCCGTGTAAGAGTGAAGCTAAAACGGCTCTTACACGGAGTGGGCATGGATAAGCTAATCACCTCTCTTGCAGCCGAATAGCATGCAAATGAGGATGATTAGCGATCCAGGAAGCCCAGAACAGCCCATGTAAGAGCCGTGTTAGCTGCAGAAATGTACTCAGTTGACAACTGAGTACGTTTTTGCAAAAACTGCAATGGAGCCATGTCAGCTCCAAATAAAGGGTGCATATGTGTCAGGCAGCATGCCAATGGCCAAATATGTGGACATTGGCAAGGTAACCTGATTCAAACATATTAAAAATAGAATTTTATTTTTTTGGTGATTGCCGATGTTTAAACCCAGCGCAGCCCCGCGCAAACGGGCTGCGCTGCATAGAACATAAAAACGAAGGTTTTAAACCCACAAATGTGGGTTTTATGCAATACATGGAATGTCAATGCAGGGACCAGCAGACCAAAACCAACATGGCCACCGTGTAGTGGTTGCTAAGGGGGGAAGCTGAGTCTAAGAGATGTAACTAAGCATTAGTAGGCAATCTGATGCAAATGAGTGTAAGGATACTGAATTCCACTGTCACATAGGAAATGAGCATATTCTGAGTAGTGTAAGAGTTACATAAGGGGGAGGAACAGAGAAGGAGATAGGTGACATCACAGGGGGGAATGGTAGAAAGAAATGCAGTTCATTGGAGGTTAGAGTTACATGACAGATGTCAGACAGATATCATGGAAAGAGGTGTGCCACTAAGTAAGCATGAGAAAGTCAAGAAATGGAAGGTGTACACTGTTGCCTACACCGAAGTTTCTTGCTGGGCGTGCATGCGCACGTGTGCGCACCATGAAGCACGAGTAAGGCAGTGTACACGCGTGTAAGGCAGACTGAGCATGTGGGAGCATGTTGGAGGATGTTTAACACTGTTTGCGCGGGTGTGCACACGTTTAAAACCGAATAAGCAGATTCTGAACTGTGTAAGTATGTGTGCGCGCGTGTAAGCCACTGTGAGCGTGTTTCTGCTGGTTTGCACACGGCTCCTCCCTGAAGAAACAGAAAGGAAAAAGGAAGCAACAGATTTAGTAGGAAGTTAGCAGGGAATACTGCTGGAGCTAGCAGGTGAAAACAATTAGATGCAGGCAATTACACAGGCAGAATAGTAGCCCAGCCCAGCACTTAAAACTCTGCAAACAGCAGTGTGGAATGTTTCTCTCAAGAGACACTGCAAGACAGGAGTTAAGTTATCAGAAGTGAAAACTGAAAAAGCTGAACTCAGAGCAGAAATGTTAGGGGCTGCCATAGCTGTCATAATGAGACATAGGCGACTTGCTGAGGGTGGTGACAATGCAGACAACCCACAGTGAGGAGACGGAGAAGAGTGTACAGGCCCAGGGTAACTTACCACGGGTTACATGAGCTGGAGATAGTAGAGCGCTATAGAGTGGACAGAGACCTCCTGCAGCAAATAGTGGAGCTGTGCAGGCCACGCCTCACACACAGAACTAACAGAGGGGAACCCATCCCAGTGGAAACCAAGGTATGTGTTGGCCTAAGAATACTAGCAACAGGTACCTTCCAGAGACCAACTGGTGATATGATGGGGATATCACAGGCATCAGCCTCCAGGGTACTGCACCAGTTCCTGGATGCCATGTCAGCACATGTCGGTGATCATGTATATTTCCCCAATGCCCGTGAGGTATTGACCAGCAATATGTGTCTCTTCCAGCAAATAGCGGAATACCCTGAGGTACTGGGTGCAATAGACTGCACGCACATATGCATCAAAGCACCAGCCGGTGAGCGGGGTAGGGCATACATCAACCGCAAGGGCTTCCCCTCCATCAACTGCCAGGTCATGTGTGATGCCCAGGGCATAATAATGAATGTGTGTGCTGGCTGTCCTGGGAGCTACCACGATTCCCACATCTGGCATTTGACGCAGCTGTACCAGATATTTGCCAATGGGGACATCCCGCACGGACACCTAGTGGGGGATGCAGGTTATGCACTGGAGCTGTGGCTGATGACACCCATCAGAAACGCACACACACCTGAACAGGAACGCCATAATGAAGCACACGCACAAACACGTAATGTAATAGCGCGTGTGTTTGGGCTGCTCAAGTCACGGTTCCGGTGTCTGGACACATCTGGTGGAGCCTTGCAGTACACACCAACTACATGTACCCAAATTGTCATGGTATGTGCTATGCTACATAATATGATCTTGCGAAAACAGCTGCAGCAGGACCAGCATAGGGCCGGGCCAAACAGCCCCGCACCATTGCCAAGGCCATCACAGGCAGAGCGTGACTCGGAGGAGGAACAACCTGAGCCTGCCCCAGTAGGCAGAAGGAGGCGTGCCCAGTATGCCCTGGCCTTGGCAAAGAGGCAACGCATAGCACATACACTGGCTCAGTAGGAACCCTGGGAATGATACCCCTCTCTGACTCACTCATATAGTAACAGGGATGCCTAACATGACACAACCTGCTCTCAAACATGTACAGGGAAGTGTAATATGCATCCGACAGAGACAGCCCTGCAGCACCACCTGAGGCATGAATGCTATGTGTTAAGTAATGTAACACCATGTACTATATGCACACCTGAGGACCCTGACTAACATCCTACCATCACCAAGCATCATGCCACAACATGACAATGAGATGATCAAGTGCAACAATTGACTGAAGTATCGCAGTTAGTCAAAGGGGATCCAATGTGTGCCAGTCTGGGATGACATGCTGAGCATGACATGATGCACCACCTGCTAGGACTGGCGTGCACCTATCAGTGCAGGCCGTATGGATACTGGCAAAGGCTGTTGTCACCCACAGTGTGCCCTGAATAGGTAAGGCTCAAAACACAAACCTATCTCCATAGGTATCAGAAGGGATAAGAATAAGATAAGGGATAAGTTGAAACAGCAAGATGCATGCAGTCTAAACTCACCCAGTATGGAGAATGTTGATATCTGCGCTGTAACAGAAAACTGAGCCAAGGCTCACAACAGTACCCCAACACTACCAGGTTACACCTCATACTGTGCTGTACAGCCTCAAAACTTGGAACAAGCTACAAAAGGAGGGTGACTAGCAAGAATTGTCAAGGATAACCACACCCCCATGTTGGTACCAGAACAAAAAGCAGCATGGACTAGCCATGCTCAAGTAACAGTGGCTAAAACTGCCCCCCAGTTTATAGCCTGCTACAGACTACTGTCCCAACACCAGGAACTGCACCCAGCCTATGCTATGAGACATGAATATATCAAGTCCTCCAAACCACATTATATTGGGTGACTGCAAATACCCAGACATAGACTGGGAGCATTATACTAGCTCCAACAGTGTAGGACAAAAGTTCATAGAATCCATAAACCAAAAGGCCCAGGAACAACGTACCACTCCCACAAGAGGGGTAAGCATACTGGATGTGATAATCAGCAACATGGGTACTGGATGGCAAGATGAGAAGTGTATTGCTCACTGGTAAAACCAGACCATAGAGTAATCACACTGGATATACAAATCCTGACCACAGTCCCTGGCCAGAAAACCACAGTGGAAAACATGTGTTAAGCAATATTTGCACTCCTCCAAACTGATGTGGAATCCATTAAACGTCCCGTGCAGGTGCAAACTATGGGCCACACCTCAGAACCTGTAATACAGCCATTCCATGAACACTGCCAGGAATGCTTGGATTATGCAGTCCTAAATTACAACAAGACACAATGCCATACACGCAGAAATCTGGCATGGTGGACACCAGCCATAACCAAACCATGCAAGAGAATGAGGAAGCTACTACATGATAGAGCAAACATAAACAATGAAGTAATCACTGATCAGTAGTATGGCAATAAAATCTGTCCACACATACAATCCACTAAGGCCAGCCACAACAAGTGGAATCTGTGAATCCTGAGGCAATGCTACACCTGCCCCAAGTACACAGACAACCCCCATCTCCACCCAAGAAATACAAATATATGTGAGAGATGCAACCATCTATCCAAACTGGAGGCTGAGCTCCCTCAACTCAGTACTCCCAAAACAAGTCAGGAGGAGAAGGTAACCACACACACCACAAACACAGCCCCACATAGACCTATCACAACTGCAAACCAAACACATAAACACAGAAAAACATTCCCAGAGGCACAAATTACAAACACAGCACACCAACAGAGGCCTCTAAAGCAGACACCCAATCAAACAACCTCCAAACATAGCACATGCAACACATAGTACACAAAGCTGGTGTGCCAAACAGTCACAGGCCAGAAGGAGAAACAACATGCCTGATACAGTTGTAATAGGTGACTCCATAGTCAGACACACTGCTGTCCCGCACACCAGACTGAACAAGGGAAAGGGTACAGTAAGCTGCCTGTAGGCTGCCACAATATGCCACATAACAGAAGTATGTAGGTCACTCCAAAGCAAGTAGAAATATGATGCAGTCATAGTCCATGCTGGTGTGAATGACCTGAGATGTACCGCCCTAGACTACATGAAAAGAGACATAGATGAGCTATCTGATTATGTAGTCCAGGCCGGTATGACACTCACCATTTGCAGCATCCTACCCTTACCAAGAATAATGCCACAGTACAAACACGGAATGATCAGTCATAGCAAGTGGCACACTTACTGGTGTCATTCCAAGGGGATCCAATGTCTGTCTGTTTGGGATGTCATGCTTGACAAGCCACGCAGCTGTTCTTGGGATGGCCTGCACCTGTTACCCCTGGGTGTCTGAATATTGGATAAGGCCTTTGCCACCTCCATAGAGCCTTTTGTAGGCAAGGCTGAAAAGACTGACCCACCACCCTAGAAAACATAAGTGGGAAGAAACATAAGGGAAATGCTGACCAATGCCAGATGTGTACACCCCAATATGCATGCTCCCAAGGCCATCCCCAGTATGGAGAACATCGATGTCTGTGCAGTGACAGAAACCTGCTGCAAGCCTCCTGACAGCACACCAGCACTACCAGGTTATACCACGTATCATGTGTCATGGCCCCAAAACCTGCAACAAAACATAAAAGGAGGGTGAGTATCCATAGTCAGCACAGACACCCATACGTCCAGGTAACTGACAATGCACAAGGCATTGGAGTTCACCCATGTGCAACTAACTGTAGGCAAGACTGCTGTACAGTCTGTAGCATGCTACAGACCGCACTCTCACACATAATAACCCCACCCAGCCGTCCTGAAGACACTGGATAGTATGAATGTCCCACCAAATACCAAACAAGGTACCACAAATTACCACATAGGTGGTAAACCATTATGTATGGAAGGAGTAACCAAGGACCTAGGGACACAAGTGGACAGTAACCTGTTATGTGACACCCACATTGCCAATGTGGCTAGGAAGACTGTCTACATTTGACACCGTATCAGGAAAGGATTCACATCTATGTCAACAGAGGTCATTGTGCCCCTATACTTTTCTCTAATCACACCCATAATCTAGTACAATGCCTCATATGGGATGTACCTTACCTGACACCTGCAGCAGTTAGAAAGACCTCAAAGGTACCTCACCAAGAGGATAAAGGGTCTCAAATATATGTCATATGCTGCCTGGCTGTAGACACCCCAGCTGAATGCAGTCACATACTGCCTACACAGAGGCATTGCATGCTTGTTGTAGGAGGCCATGCCCAACACAGGAGTAATGGACATGCTCCACCCCAGAAAACTCAAATCCATCGGAGCTGTGAGAGTGAGAGATGTCAACCTCAACAAATAATGAAATAGGATGTGCTGGTGGGACAGATACATAATCCAGAGGCTCCCCACACCCTGGACCAGAATCCCACTCCATGTTAGGCAGAGCCCCTCACTGACACTCTTCAACAGGAATCTTGACAAGTGGATGGATGATTGCAGAGTTACACTGGGGGTCTTCACTGTGTCATGTCCAGACAGAGGCACAGCAAAGCAAATCATAAATGGCCATAATATTCACATAGCAAGGGGTGGCAAAAGCCACACACACTCTGGCTAGGCTAACAAATGCCCTAGGGTGGATAGCCTAGTATGAACCTATGAACCTATGAATATACAAATTGTACAGGACACTAAGGATAATCCCAAGGCTTTCACAACTGATGGTAGGAACCATGTTGGGAATTCACAGATATGCCCTGAATCACACAAATATCACAAACACACACACATATTGCCAACATACATCCTGATAGGTGCAGTGCAACCCCCCCCCCGAATGCAGAATATCTATCCCAGCAGACTGCTGGCCCCCTGACATTGCAGATGCTGAGGTAACAGCCAACATCTACAAAGCAAAACACACAGCAGCAATGGTATGAGATGGTGTCCTGGGCTTAGTGCAACATGGACTCCAAGATGAATGGAATGCCAAACCACACTACTGCTCAATGTCAGCCTTACCACAGAACATGTACCCAAAGAGCAGTGTACAACAACAGTGGTCCTTCTCAACAAAGGTGTTGCCTGAATGGATACTGAAAACTACTACCCCAGAATCCTGAGAAGCTCGGTTTGCACAGCTATGGAAGGGATCAGCATATACCACAGACATAAAGATATTGGGGACCTACTGACACTGGACCCAACCCAGTGTGGCTTTCTCAAGTGCAGATCCTGCCCCTAAACATGTTTGACTCAATTGAAACAGTCATTAAGGTAATTGATGAGGGCAATGTGGTCCACACAGTGTAGCTGGATCTTGCAAAGGCTTCTATACAATACCCTACATGTTCATTATAGATAGGCTCACCAGCTTAAATATAAACCCACATGTCAGTAGAGGGGTTGCAAACCAGACCAAGGACAGAACAGACATGGTCAGACATGCTGCAGCCATGTCAGACTACAAACCAGATATAACTGGCATCCCACAAGGCTTTGTCCTGGGATCTCCCTCGTCTGGTATATATGTCCCATAGGTACAGGCAAACATGGAAGGACTGTGTCCAAACATGTTTGCAGAGGACTACAAACTGCTCACCATATATGATCCACCAGCTGACACAAGCATCCCACAAAAGGGCCACATAGAAACAGACAACTGGTGCCATAGCCATGTCAGCAAGCTAATTGCAGAAACGTGTATAGTCAACCCCCGTGGATATACAGTAAGTGCCCACCAATTACCACATAGGTGTTAACCCATTATGTAGTTAATATGTAATGAGAGACCTGGGGACACAAGGTGATAGATATCCTGCATTGGACAAACATGTGCTGTAGTGTTTACAGAAACATACCATATACCCACCTAATCATGAAGGTTGTCAGATCTAGATAAGGGAGGTCATTGTGGCTCTGCAGTCATCCTTCATCAGCGGTACAATTGACTACAATAGCCCCTGTGGGATGTACCTCAGCAGACACCTCCATCAACCGTAAAGTCCCCAACAGTACCTCATCAGGAGTATCAAAGAGCTTGCACAGATGCCATGTGTTGCCTGTGTTGCTGGCATCAATAAACATGCTGCACCTTGTACAATCTGAATGGCAGTGAGCTATGCACATGAGAGACCTGAACCCCAGCACTGACTTACATAGGACAAGCTGTACTGCGTGATCCATAACACAGAAGCCACCCCCACCCATGAGTGAACCCCAGTACAGGCTACCCATAGAGTCACTTATCAATCTTCCTCAATAGGAATCTTGATGAGTGGATGGGAGATGGTAGATTTATCCTGGGCATCACTGTCATGTCACAGGTAGACAGAGGCACAGTATACTAACCATGACATATGTCATGGCAAACTCCACTACAATGTGTGTTGAAGGACAAACACACTCTCCAACTAGCATTAGACATGGACTAGGGCACATCGCTAGTGTTTGCAAATGTACACCTATGTTGTGGAATACACTACCAATGTTGGACAAGCCTGGTTTAAGTAGTTCATATCTGAACAGAATGCAACATGGTCAGATGTACACAACTGGCCCCTAACCAGGCTGTTGTGCCCACTATCGAAATGTAAAGCAGTGATAGCAGTAAAGCCCAGGATACTGTCCACCACAGTCAAAGTACTACCAGTACACTATACAGTACTACAGTGTTAGGTCAGTGTGAAAGGATGTTGACAACTGTATGCAAAGTATCCCATGCAAACACTGCAGGCACAGTATAATCCTGTTGTGTTCACACACAAAGCAGTTGTACAGTAACTACACAACATGACACACAACACAAAACCATAAACGGGTGATATTTGTTGAAGTTCACACTCATCCACAAATGTGGTGGGCTGCAGAGTCCAACATATGGAATGCTCACACTGGGCATGCTCACACACTTTGATAAATGAGACATATGTCAGACAACATGCCATGGGAAGGCTGAACTGGGCATGCTCACACACTTAGGCCAAATCTCGGTTTAGCAGTTGGACACACATATCTGGTATTTTTATGTGTTATTCCAGGAACCAACCACATTACAGCAGTCTTCCCAGTGCACACAGTTAAATGACTACAGAGACATACGTGATATAGTGGATCCCTCCCATATGCAAACATCTTCCACAGATGCACAAGTTGTTCATACAAACAGGGAATGCTATGGCAATAAAGATGTGCAAACAGTCTATCAGCAACAAATAATGTGCATTTGACAATTAAACATATGGGTGTAGAGGTCAACACTAGGCTGTTTGCCCTAGGGAATGACAGCTTAGCCAGAGTGTGCTTGGTGTCTGCCTCCCCACAGGATGCACATTCCCCTTTCTAAACACAGATGATGTCAGCACCCTATAAGTACAGCAGGAGAAAAGACACTTCCCAGTAATGCGAATAGCGCGCTCCGCTAATGCGTCCGTCTCAAGTGTCATGACATAGTTAGGTAGGGGTTTCAAATGCTCAGTGTGTGTGTGTGTGTGTGTGTGTGTGTGTGTGTGTGTGTGTGTGAGTGGGGTTGGTGTGTGTGTAAGTCTGTGTGAGAGAAATGTCCCTTTTGGCAACTAGGAAAACACACTACAGGATGCACATTCCCTTTCTAAACACCGATGATGTCAGCATCCTATAAGTACAGCAGGAGAAAAGAAACTTCCCAGTAATGCGAATAGTGTGCTCTGCTACTGCTTCTGTCTCAAGTGACATAACATAGTTAGGTAGGGGTTTGAATCCTGTGAATGGCAAGTGTGTGTGTTTGTCTGCGGGGGGTTAGTGTGTGTGAGAGAAATGTCCCTTTTGGCAACTAGGTGAACAGACTACAGGATGCTCATTCCCCTTTCTAAACACTGATGACGTCAGCACTCTATAAGTATAGCAGGAGAAGGGAAAACTCCTAGTAATGCAAATAGCGCGCTCCGCTAATGCGTCCATTTCAAATGTCATAACATAGTTAGGTAGGGGTTTGAATCCTGCGAATGGCAAGTGTGTGTGTTTGTCTGAGGGGGTTAGTGTGTGTGAGAGAAATGTCCCTTTTGGCAACTAGGTGAACAGACTACAGGATGCACATTCCCCTTTCTAAACACTGATGATGTCAGCACTCTATAAGTACAGCAGGAGAAGGGAAAACTCCCAGTAATGCGAATAGCGTGCTCTGCTAATGCATCGGTCTCAAGTGTCATAGCATAGTCAGATAGGGGTTTGAATCCTGCAATTGGCAAGTGTGTTTTTTTGGCTGAGGGGTGTTAGTGTGTGTGAGGACAATGTCCCTTTTGGCAACTAGGTGAACAGACTACAGGATGCACATTCCCCTTTCTAAACACTGTTCTGCGGAAGGCCATGGCTCTGGCACAAGTTGTCTGTTGCTATGATGCCCCTTTGGAAGATGCTTGTGTCAGCTGGAGAGTCGATTATGGTGGCCAGTTTGCAGTCATCTGCATATTTGGACAGCCACAGTCCGTCCGTGTTGGCCTGTACCTCCAATAAATATATACCAAACAAGAGAGGTCCCAGGACTGAGCCTTGTGGGACACAACTCGTAACTGGTGTGGGGTCTGGCATGGCTCCAGCAATGCTAACCATTTGGGTTCTGTCCTTGAGCCACTGTGCAATCCATCTAGTGACATAGGGGCTTATATTTAAGCTGGTGAGCTTCTCTAGAATGCCCAAGTGGGGTATTGTTGTGAAGGCTTTTGCAAGGTCCAGGTGGGCTGTGTGAACCACCTTCTCCTCGTCAATGGCCTTGGTGACTGTTTCAAAGAAATCAACCGGGTTAAACCTGGTAGTGCTGGTGTGCTCTCAGTAGCCCTGAACCAGGCATCTGTTACTGCACAGATATCGATGTTTTCCATGCCAAGGAGTGTTTTGGGTGCATGCATCTGGAGGTTTAGACTTCTGGCATTGGGTAGCATTGCTCTTAGTTTCTTATCCCTTGTGATACCTATGAAGGTGGGTTTGTCATTTGAGCCCTGCCTAACATATGCACTATGGGGGTAGCAAGAGCCTTTGCCAATATCTGAAAGCCCAGGGGTGACAGGTGCAGGCCGTCCCTAGCAAAGCAGGTAGTTCAACAGAAGATGAATGTGTGAAGGTGTAGTGCCTGTGATTAGTTAGCAGTAGCATATATGACTGCTCACGTGGACACATGCCAGGTAAGTCATATGCACTGTGTCACAGGCAATGTACATGTGAACAGGACAAACAGTGACATCCTGTCAAGTGGGACATGGACATACATATAGTAGGCTATGCAGATGGCACTAGGAGTCCACAGAAGCTCTATAACTATGCATTGCAGGTGTGATCAGTATTCCAGGGTAATTGCAAGCAAACATGCATGCAAACAAAGCTACAGTAAACAGGGCTGCATGTAGTCCATTGGACAACAAACAAGCTGTACCAGTTCCAGTAGGTAACACTGCAAATATGCAGGCACTATGCACATGTACATGGAAATACACGGGTCAGATGGCTAGGGTCCAGTCTCAGTGCACACAAGTGTACAGACCATGTACTGTCAGGATGTACAATAACTGGATAGAAACCCATGTGCTCATACCTGCAGTAATACACATGTCAAATAACAGACACTGAGCCTTCACTCAGTGGTTCCATACTTAGTAGGATGTATGCTCCCTGGCCTGCCACCACAGTATCCCTGACATATATTGGGACTCTCCCTCCTGTGACAGTTAGTTATGTGTGTTGGGGCTGTCTAGCATGGTATGAGATGTGAGCATGCAGTGCTAGGGTTCTCCTGTGTGTCCTGTACCAGTCGTGTAGTACTGCACACATATCAACATCCTCAAACATCTGCATTGCAGAGTCTAGTGTGGGCAACATGCCACTTGCAATTTACATGTCCATCATTGTGTATTACTACATTCATTACCCTATCCCCTGTGCTACCTATGTATGTAGCCTTCTGTTGACATCATTACCACCAGTATGCCAACATGTGCAGATGATACACTATGGTACTTACCATGGGTGTAGACAACAGGACATGACAATCACACACTTACTGCATCAGGCATGCTGTGATATACCCACAATTAATTCAGCACACAGTACTGTTAACAACATGATACTATTACTACACATCTATGTGGTCACCCTGTGCATCAGCAACATGTTAACCTGTACCTGCACAGTTGTTACAGATTGCAGGAGGTGGCACAGTTTCATCATATGCACAGGGTGTGAACTTGGTATGCCTGAGTCAGCCACCGATACCACCAATTGACATGTATGTGTATGTGTGTTGGTGAGGGACAGCAGTAGAAGGTGGGGCAATGTTGATGCAGTGTGTGCGTGTATGCTGTAGCCCAAGGTGTTGTCAATTTGCCTGTGTGTATGGATGCACACAGTTCCACCTCATTGCTGCCATATACTGGTGCTTGTGGACAGCCACAGACTGTACCTGCCAGGTCATACAGATCAGTGTCTCTGGCCACGGACACGGTACCTGTGCCTTGCAGGGGTGCTACGGACCGTATCCAGTACCAACCCAGACTGGGTACTGTCATCAGAAGCAGGTGTTCATTGACTGGACACAGATCCCTGTTGGGCCTGGCCAGAGCCACGTGCACGTGGTCTCCTGGGGCGGTCTGATGACAGCACAGACCCAGCACTGCTGGGGCTGCTGCTGGCACTACGGGGGCGGCCGCGGCCCTGTTGTCATGTGCGACGACTGCCAGCTGCTGCTGTTGCTGGCATACGGCCACGTCGACGCCTCAACCGCCCACCATCACCCTGGCTCATGGACATGTAGTTGTGGAACCGGTCTAATATGTCCCCACAACGTCTGTCTATGACATTGGTGAAATCACGGATGGCAGCCGCAATGTCACGCATACTGTCAGTCATGGCTGTGCGACATGCTGTCAGCTCCCTCAGACCCTGTCTGGTGTACCGTTCCATACGTGACTGTGCCTGCATGACAGTCCGAAACATAGCTGAGGTTGTAAGACCTCTGTGGGCACGTCTGACAGGGGCAGTACGCCCATGGATGCTCCCACGAGAACCCCTGGACATCTGTCTGTGTGGTACCATCTCTGGGCCATGCCCATGGCTGCTGTGTGGGGAGGCATGTGCCACAGATACCACATTACCCTGGTCAATGCCCAATGTATGCTGTCCATCACTTAGGGACATTGGTGACAAAGGGTGTATTGGCAGGATAACTGTGCGCATTGATGGGGTCGACAGCTGTGTACTGTCAATCGGCTGACCAATGGCGGACCCTGGCATACCTTCCTGTGCCATTACACAGATGTCATCATTATCAGTACCCACGGCACCTGACTCAGGTTCCCTGCTACATGACACCAGAGCAGCAACAGAACCTGTGGGAGGGAAACAGGAAACACAGTTTACAATGTCTACACATTACCAGCGATGCACACATGCACAGGTGCACACATGCACACATGCACAGGTGCACACATGCACAGGTGCACACATGCACACATGCACAGGTGCACACATGCACACATGCACACATGCACACATGCACAGGTGCACACATGCACGCATGCACACATGCACACATGCACACATGCACAGGTGCACACATGCACACATGCACACATGCACAGGTGCACACATGCACAGGTGCACAAATGCACACATGCACAGGTGCACACATGCACACATGCACAGGTGCACACATGCACACATGCACACGTGCACACATGACATGCACAGGTGCACACATGCACACATGCACAGGTGCACGCATGCACACATGCACAGGTGCACACATGCACGCATGCACACATGCACAGGTGCACACATGCACACGTGCACACGTGCACACATGCACACATTCACAGGTGCACACATGCACACATGCACACATGCACACATGCACACAGTTTCACACAATTGTACAGTACTCAGTATGCGTGATATCAACACACAGACACAGACACACCTACATGCATACAAAGAGCACTACTAAGTGAGCCAAATAGTACTATTACTATCAACACTATTACAGGAATTGTTAATACACACTCACCAGCATGGATAGGCTGCATTGCTGTTATACCAGAGGGTCCTGCAGACGTGAAGAAACTAATGTCAGTGGGCACAACTGTGCCATTGTTACTGAGTATGATACAGGTCAGTAGTACAACAGTCGCCTTTCACAGGTCAGCAGCTAATATTGAGGATATCACACTTGCACATTAAATACTATGGTGACAGCTACAAACCAAGGACACACCTCACACATGCATTAACTACCAGTGTACACAACAGTCAACTATACATATGGCATATTACCTGCACGTTCACTGTCTTGCTGCTGTGTGGCTCCAGCCTCCATCATAATGCATGTCTGCTGCTGTTGTTGTTGCTGGTGGACTGGAGCCACTACACTCATGAGTAGTCCCTCCAGTCTGGTGAGTGGGGTATGTGTAGCCACCCCACCACCTGTGGTGACCTGTTGCCTGTGGATATCCGACGCACGCTGACGGACATGTCTGATTAAATCACTGCAGTGATGTCGTAACTGCTCATATGTCCTATTATGCGTGCCTATGTCATTTACCCGATGGACAAGGTCTTGCCACAGTGCAGCCCTCTCCTGCTGATTCTGGCTGGTGCGGGAAAAGAGTATTGCATAATCCTGCACCAGGCTCTGGTGTATCTCCTCATCCTCAGCTGTTGAGTAGGTGGGATTCATGGTGGACCATGTACCTGAGAAAGAAAATAACCTGGTATCAGCAATATATGTCAGCAGAATTTGGCACACATACTACACATGCTACTCAACTGTTATGATACAACATATCTCACATACGTAGCATCTGTCTGTCTATTGGTGGATACACATGTAGATGGCCAGGTATCAGTGCTCAGCCAGCAACTGTGCAACAGTACCTGGCAGACTCCATACGACATACTACCAAACCCCAGCAGTCAAAACACTGATTCAGGTCAAGAGCACCTCCTCACTCTGGGGGTTTGTATCTAGGTACTGTATGGCCTACATCGTCAACTACTGTGAGCTGACCACACACTGATTGCCCTGGATATACATATCCCACCTCCACCACCAGCACAAACGACTATAGTGCATAACATTACAGATACAAACTTTACACTTTGTAACAGTGATATGGTATCCTTTCAGCCCACTGGGCCAGTGGCAGATACAACCCACAATGCTGACCCCTACACAATTGCTTTCTACAGACATCTCCGAGAATGCATGGATCATGCAATCCCATATATGACCAAGACACTCTCCACAAAGGGACAGCATCCTGTCTGGTGGACCCCAGCCATAGACAGATTGTATTACAGAAGATGGAAGCTACTGCAAGACAGAGCATAATTCCATAAAGGGAGGGCATGTCTGAGCAGCACTAGTAAGGATCTATTTTCCATCATACAAAATACATGGGCAACTTTGAGAGGGAAATCAAGAGTGACACTACAGATAACCAGAAGGCCTTCTTCAGTTAAGTTAGCAACCTGGTCAGGAGCCATCCTCTATGCCCATAGTTAGTACACAACAACAAATATTTCACTGACACCACAGATATCGACAACATTGTGGCAGACAGGTTCAGTGCAGGTGTCACCCCGCCCTCTCCCCTGAAATAAGGCATAGTTATCCCAGCTGACTGTAACCTCCCTGTCATCACAGATGTCCAGGTGAGAGACACCCGCAGGACAGCAGAATACACAACATGGATGGGACCTGATGGTATCCCCAGTTGCATGCTACATAAACTCTGACAGGAGCTAAACGCACATATAGAAGTGCTATGTAACACTAGCCTGATTACAGGATATGTACCTGTACACTGGCGCACAGCAGCAGTGGTTCCACTCCATGAAGGAGGCACCTCAACATACCAATACAATACAACACAATACATTACATTACAATACAATACTATACAATATGCTATTGCCCCTGGGACTACAGCAGCGTACTGTTCTGCTACCCTGACCATTGTGACACATGTGGAGTGATGGTACCTGCTGCTGTCACACAGTTACACAGGGTGACTCATATGGCATATTACCTATCTGACTAACATTCAGCAGGGGTATGTGTGACATGTACTCATGGGGAGTCTTGCTTCTTAACACTGTGTGGTTTATTGCAGGGTATGTCTTATCTGTGGGTAGGAACTCTTACCTCCACATGTGCAGTCTATTGAAGTGGCACGGACGACACACAGCAGACATTTAGGTTGTGGATGGTGTGAGGTGTTACTATGGTTGTTGGACATCTGTCATGAGTGTGACTTACATATGTAAATCCGGGAGTGGTAACCTCTATGTGGGTAGCATATGTGTACTCTGTGGTGTTGTCAGTCACTGTGCATTGGTAATGTGTTTGAGCGCATTGTCACAGTGTTGTACATGTCACTGTGTCCTTCTCCATATCTGTAGCTGTCATGTGAGGTCCATACCATGGCATCCATTATGTGGTGTGGAGGGGTACACCGACCTACATGTCCATAGCTGACTCACCATGTCCGCTGACACATACCATGTGCAGGTATTCCAGGGATAGTGTGCCACTGTGAATATCATTGGGGCTACTATTGTACACATTTATGACCCTGTTCACCCCTGACACATGCAGTGGTGGGCAGCCAATCACATATCTGGTGGTTACTGGTGTAGGTGATCTGGAATGTGGTATGGTACTCCGGTTTTGACACTGGTGTTCACTCCATGCCTTTGTCACCAGGCACCTGTTGCAATACATCTGTACACATGTGCCTCACTCAGAATTTATATACATCTCTCTCTCTCTCTATATATATATATATATATATATATATATATATATATATATATATCTATATGTGTATATATATATATATATATATATATATATATATGTCCGTATACATATACACATATATATATATATATTGATGTAAATATATTGCTATAGATGTGGAGAGGGGGGGCACAGAGGGGGTGTGAGTGACAGAGGGGGTGGGACAGGCTGTGTTGCAGGTCGTCATATACAGTCATACCTGTAGGTAGTCAGATCAGTCTGTCTATGTATATGTATCTACATATATCCATATCTGTATGTGTGCATTACATAGATATGTTTGTACAATATTCTATCTACATCTATGTATTCCTACATCTCTCTCTCTATGTATGTATACATATTTGCATATTATATATATATATATATATATATATATATATATATATATATATATACACATACATATGTTGACATACATACGTATCCATATGTTAGACAGGTATATCAACATATTTGTCTACCATACTGTATACACACACTAACATACTGCTAAACATACATAACTGTGAAACCTACTTTGTACATGGCACTACAACCTACAATCAAACAACATTGATATGTGCACATAGATGCTCTCACATACAAATGAATGTACAGCCTTCACTGATAGTTGCTGTATGTCCCCTGCCCTTTACACATCTTCATATACATATGGATACAGACCAATGACACATATGGAGGGTTCACAGTATGTAGACCTTTATAGTATTACTTTACATTACCTGTGTTTGTCACAGCTGCTTGTGTTGCTGTCTGGTTCTCTGTCCTGCTGCTCCACTTCCCAGTTGTCAGCTTTCAGGTAGCTGTTGCTGAACAATTTGTTTCTGTCTGCTTAATTGCAGTTTTCTCTGTCTCTGTCTCTGTCTCTGTCTCTGTCTCTGTCTCTCTCTCTCTCTCTCTGTCTCTCACGTCCTTCTCAGGGTGCAATGAAAGTATTGCATGTGTGGACATGGAGTACAGCATACTTTTGTAGGTATCTGCATATGCCCATGTGATGGCCTCTGCACCAATTGTTAGACAGCATTTGCTAATTGCATGCAGCCAGTTGTGTACTGATTACAGTTCTCACTGTGATTTCAGAACAGTGCTATAAAAAGGTATGTGAGATAGGCGTAGCCCTTTCAGATTTTAAGGGCAGGGACCATGCTGTTATGCTGTGGACAATGTTCTGTGAGTGTAAAGGTTGGTATATAGCTCATATTTCCAGGTGTGTTGTAGATTAACATTCCTCCATTCATTTCTCCAGTTTCCTGTACTAACTGTGTATGTACACTGACACCTACAACTACTACTACTGTTAATGTGTGTGTGTGTGTGTGTGTGTGCTTTCCTTTCACCTTTGCTTGCACTCTGTTGCTAAGGCTTCAATAGTTGCCCTTTACAGTCACTACTTGTATGCCTGCTAGGTGTCTTGACTGTAGTGTGCTGCTGTAGCTTTCCTATTTTCCATGTACATTCACACCTTGGAATGCTTGCTATATCTGCTAGGGTGTTACCGCATGCAGTGTGGTCTGGCCATGGTGTGGGCCTTGACATGTATTAGGGTATTTGAGTATGCTGCTGAGCAGGCCCCAGAGACTTTCAGGTTCATCTGTTATATGCCTCATGGAATGGTACATATCAGTGGGGTACACCCATTAAAATGTCTGGTATGCTGCAGTTGTGACTGTGGGTTAGCATGAGCATATGTATTACTACACTTTTTCTGCCATGCAAGTGGTGAATACTTTCAGGACTCCATAGTTACCATTGCATGTGTTACACCCTTCTGCCTACTGTTTGTACATTTCACATGGGGTCTGTGGGGCATCCCTGTAAGTCATTCACTGTTGCTATGTCTAGGCTCTTAACTATTCAAATATGGTGGTGTCGGACCCGTCATGTGTACAGATATTTGCAGGTTGTCCACATTTCTGCCTCATATTTTGGTCAATATCTCATGCACACCTTTTTCTGGCAAGTCACTCTGGGCTCAAGTCAGAATATGGTGACAAACATTCAAGTTCCAGACTGCATACCCTTCCAAACATCCCACAAAGTGCAGACCCTGTTACTTTCTGAACTGTCTGCGTTTGTTGTAACATTATTTGTAATGTGTCCCTGGTTTTGGGCCTTTGCTCCACATATTTTATTACTTGGTCCAGATGTGTTCCTGTAAGAGGTTGTGGGGTATGGGCAGTGCTTATCCTGCTGTGAGCATGTGTGTGTCTTGCAAGGTGCTATAGTGACATTATTACCAACTAGCTTCCAACTAGCATGGTTGTTTCTGTTCACACACTACTATTATGGAAATCCACTAGTTTTGATAGTAATTCTAAATGTCATGCTTTGTGTACTACACATCTATATTCTCTTTACATTCATTCCTACTATTACATGATATATTTACTTTAGCACAATGTTCTTGTATAAGAGTCATGGCTTAGTGGCAAGTCATGCAGACTACAGTTGCCAAGGTCCTGGGTTTGGGACTCACAATGGGATTTTATTTTGCTTTTGAACTGAGTACAGGACCTGTCAATCAAAGTGACTAAGGCACTTTTAAGCAGTTGTAACCGGGCTACCGCTGGTTTGCGCGGAGCTCACGCATGAGCACTGGCGGTTAGCTCCGCGCACACCCGCTTACAACTGCTTAAACGTGCTTACTCTTGCGCACACCCGCGCTATTTTCTTTGAAAGAAAAGAAAAATGGTGAGACAGGGAAGTGGTGAAAAAGGGGTCACAAAGAGGGTAGGACAGTAGGGAAACAAGCTTGGGATGTGCAGGAGGGATGTAGGTAACGCCCATAGCTGCCCATTTCTTCATCAGCAACAGCTGTGCATATGTATGTAATTTGGTGTGACATTTGAAACCTTCCACCCCTGAGAGAGGTGTCAGGACAACAGTAATACTTGTTGTACAGCCAATTGGAATTGATAGATTCCATGTCCAGTAGACATGTTTGCGGAATGGGCAGCTATGTATGGGGCGTGATTTTTTTGTGGTTACAGAGTGCCCTTTTTTTTTTTTTATTTTTTCAGGTGAGAGTGGTATGTCAGGTGAAGGTAGTCGGTACAGCTGGGGAGGTAGGTTGGTTAGGTAAACAGACAAGACAAACAAGATGCATACAGGGGCGGTGTATGACACGTGTGGGGGGGGTTACACAATTGACGGGGACGGAGGTTTGGATATCCAGAGCCCATGAGCCCACAGATGGCAACAGTGGAACTGATATCCCCACCCATAGGCAGTTGCCACTGTTCCTTCACTGCCCAGGACGGGGCTGTGCTGGGGGCTGTGTAGGCGGGGTAACAGACATGCCCGTTAGTTGCGCCACCCGTGCCTCGAGCTGGCGTAGGGGCTCAAGGACAGAGTCCCGAATCTCCCTACGCACCACAGTCCAGACGCTACGGAGGGTGAGTGGTGGATCTCCTCCGGCCACACTTGCAGAGGGGGGGCGAGCCCCATCCCCTGCAGCGCTTCCACCCGCAGGTGGCACAGGGCCACCGGAGGAGGGTCCGGACTCGGCACTAGTGCCAGGTGCACTCGCCAGCTGAGGTGGGAGAGGTGGGTCCGCTGGAACCCGCCTTCCCTGTCGTACTATGTTTTGCATTATGTCATGACAGTTTGGGTTAGTGACATATAATACCATTCACAATTAGTTGTAACAGCATGCATTAGTATTCCCATTAACCAAACACCCAGATATTCACACCATTGAACAGCGTGCATAACACATGCATAATTTGAACAGAAATACACAGTCCAACAACATGCATTGTTAATTGATGGCAACAGGCCATCGGGTGTGGATGTATGAACAGGGCAGATGCATCAACAGACATGCAAATATATATGACCCAACAGGACAAACATCCAGGGGTGTTAATTGTGATTGCACATACCATTTTCACGTGGAATGGGTTATATGTAGTTATAAGGTGGGGTGAAGAAAGTAATATTAACACCTTCGAATAACAATACATATGCTGTACATTTCTAATAGCTACAGTTATATACACACTACTGTTCTAACTACAGTTTCCTATATGATAACTATTTCAACTTGGTGATAGGACTGTTAATGCAACATCAATATACATTTTATGGTTCTTCATACACATTCATATCTAGCTTTGTTAAGCTACATCAGGGCTACATTTGCTTTATATAGCTGTAGACAAGTGTGGATGTTTGGTATATCAGACAAACATCCTATCTGCATATTGCAGACTGAGAGCAACATATCCTGATTTTGGGATACACATTCCAGATGCAGCAACACTTTGAACAGATTTTGCTGTTAGGTTTTGAATCTCACATGCATTTCATTCTGTCTTGACTGCAGTATACTTTATTCAGGGGTTCTTACTACTGTATTGCTGGATTCATGGCACTTTCTCACACTCTCTCACTTGCTTTCATTTTACTATTCAGGATGGTACTTCTAGGCTTTATTGACATGTTTTAACAGTAGTTATTACAATCCTTTCCAGCAGTCTCACTTCTGTCATGTTTCAGTATTTCCACAGGGCTATATTTCACACATGTGATTTCATCATCTTCTGCAGCTATACTTTTCGGCCTGCTGCAGGTTGTGTACTATTTTCTTACAGGCAGGGCATTTTTATTTCAGAATATATGTCGGACAGTTTCATGTTTAGGTTAAACTTGCAGGCTGAAAACTCTTGTAATCAAGCAATACTTGCATACACTTTCACACTGTTACTTGCAGATTTTATTCCTTACTGAGTACACTGCACTCTTTTGCTGACTGTCATACTTTTATATTTCTTTACAGTTACTGGTAGTAGATTACTGACCTGCCTGGTGGCGCAACTGCACCAGCCTATCGCCATAGGCTCCGCGGTTCGCAGAATGGACACCTGCAGCTGTAATATAAATGAAGTAATATTGGAATACACATCTCCATAATATCAGCTAGTTTAATTTTTTACATACATAATTAAATGTTACTTACTCAGTAGTGGGGCGTTGGGTGTTTGCCGGGCCTCCTGGATCCAAAGGTTCAGTTGGTCCTGCTTGCATCTCTTCAGGTCCGCATGGTGGTGACGGACCTGCTCACCATTCCTTGGAATCCCTGTGGCACTGGTGAGATCATGAGCCCACCGGTCCCACGCCTCAGCCCTGTATGCTCCCCAGAGGACCTGGCCCTGCATGAGTTGGGCCTCATGATTGTGGACTAGGAGCCAGGCCATGTACCTGGACTCCTCAACACCCCACCTCTGTGCTCGAAAGTGACTACCCTCTCCTACTCCTGACATTCTGCCTGCAGGTCTGTTCTACAATCGTTTATGCTGTGTATTCCCGCCTATGGGGCTTATATAGTCCGTTTTTCCCGCACATATCTGTGATTGGCCATTTTGGAATTGTATCAACTTCAGTAAACCTGCATTGTCATGCTGTAGTTTGTATTCATTCCTATATATTAGCTATTATTGCATTTACAGGTACTGCTGTCGTGGCTTAGTGGTTATGTAACTTGACTATGGTGTATAGTATCCTGGGTTCGAACCTGGCCACTGCTTTTTATTTTTCATGACTGTCTAGACATGCTGAGGAGTGTGTCTGTGTAAAGGCAGTTTTGATACGGCTTGCTCAACATTGCCCGTCGGTTAGCTCGTTTGCGCGGTGCGCAGCTCCGCGCAAACGGGGTACGCTGCTTTAAGCCTCATTTGGCTAACGGCACGCATATTACGCTCAGCTCAGTTAGGGGCACATAGATTTAGCATGTTAAACCACTGCTCAGCTACGGACACTCTTTTTGCACCAGTTAAACCACTGCTCATCTACGGGCAGATGCACTCACCCTGTTAAACTGTAGCTCATCTATGGGCACATCTGGCATTTTTTATTCTTTTGTTACCTCACATTTCTTCAATATAAATGGGCAATTTCATTACATTTTACATATATTGGGGTTTTATGTGTACATATTTGTCAGGGACTTGTTTCCTGCTTATTTTGAAAAAAAAAATATTGGTGTTGTGGGGGCTCGAACCATGAATGCCTGCTCTTCAGCCAACATCTCTACCGCTATGCTATTGCTTCCTGGCTTATTTTGCATATTTAGTTCTTATATGCTTTCCCACTGACTGCTAACTGTAGCTGCGCTTACGGCACGCCAAGCATAAACGAGCACTCACGATTAAACATCTTTACAATTTAAAAAAAATATATAACATGTTCATTTATATATCTTTTATGTTTATAGTCTGTGGGGGGCATGTGTTGTGTTGTGTTTATTCACATTTCCGTGGACTCTGTTGTGGGTGTTTACTTTGGGCACTTTTACTCTTCTGGGGGCGTGTCCGCTTGCAGGGCTCGGCCTGCGGACACGCCCCCTACTGTCTTACACGGACCGTGTTAGACTTAGGTGTGATTCAGCATGCTCTCATGAATATGCAAAGCATGCTGACATCACTCCGTTTAACTGCAGCCTCCGTGTAAGAGTTATAACTCTTACACGGAGGCTTCGTGAATCCTGGGGAAGGTATTAGGTGAACAGCCTTTCTTGGTTTATAAAGGAATGAAAACTGTAAATGAACTAGTGAAAGTAACAGTAATAAAAGTTGTTTTGACTTAAAGAGGAGGGTTACTAAAAAATGTAAACTGTGCAATCAGTGTGGATTTAAATGTGAGGAAGAACTTCTAAGGCTAGACAATATGATGAATTCTTTAGTGTACCCACAAAAGGGCAATTGTAACAATAAAGGACTTATATATTTGGCTAAGTGCTCTGAATGTCCAGCTTTCTATGTAGGAGACATTGAGCAAACACTTAGAAAATGTATTTATGAACAGAGCTATGACATATTGAAAGGAAACCCTTATAATGCCTTCTATAGACATTCTATTGATTGCACAACTTTTAAACAATTCCTCTTAATGATACTAGAAAAGGTAGATCAAAACCCATGGGGATGATCATGAGAAATGACCACTGAGTACAAAGAGCTGCTCTGGCAACTGAGATTAAATGCCACAAATTCACCAGGTATTAATTCTAATATTTCTTTATTGTCTGCCCTGAAGTAGAGGGCAGCAAAGTTGCAGTTAATAGTGAGGTAAACAAGAACTTGATTAATGAGGCCCATTCAGTTTTTCAGTTTAAGGTTTTTAATTTGCATGTATTTTGTATTTCCTATGAGTAGCAGGGCGTCCTACTTGGGTACCCATGACTGCCGTCTAGGTGAGATGATGCCAGTGTATGTCTCTGGGAGTGGCCCCATATGGCAGATGGGGAGGGATTAGCATCCCCTGGTGGGATGGCACCTTCAGCAGGCAGTCTGTTACCTCTGGGGCTTGCAGCAGATGATGCCACTGCCTGGGCACCCCCTCCTTGGCTGTCCCCATGGGGCAAGTGGAGGAGTGCCCAGCACTGCCGTGACTCCCACCATGCAGATGGGACCCCCCACCACCGGGAGATGAGGGGAAAAGATGTCACCCCTCCTCACACACCCCCTTCACCCTGAGAGATGTGGGCTAAGTCCAGCCAGCCTCTGCCAGGTCAGGTAAACAGAGAGAGAGAGGGTTGGGGTGGCGGATAAAGGACAGACAGTCCTCAGGAATGGTGCCATCCAGGGGACCCTCCACATTAATGATCCTTCTGCAGGTACACCTACATAAACCTTATTATAACTAAACCATCCAATTGGTAGTAGTGATAGTCAGTGTGCACAAAGGGCAGGGACTTAATCAACATGAGCATATGACCAACACTTACTGGGAATTCCTCGTTCCTGGAGAATAATTGTGATCTCTGGTCCCTATCACTAACGGGGTTCAGTGAATTACCCAGACCTGTCAGCCAAAGGTAGACACATGCTGATCTATTCAGTGTAGCATGCTTGCAGCTCCGGACATCTAATGACATCACAGACCTGTTATTGATCAATCTCGTATGGTTGAAAGCCACTTGTTCCTCTAAGAAGTTGGAGATTGACCACACAGCACCACATAACTAGTTAGCATGGCAGATTCTCATTCGTTACCAGATTTAACCAGACAAATCACTCCATCAACTAAAAATGCCCATGCACCACCACCCACAGAATCAAGAAAGAGCTATCAGCTTGTCAATCCTTTCTGTGTCCTGGCAAGGTGAGTCAAATTAAGCCGCAAGCTCCATTCCTGGTGGTGCCCTTCCATCAGTTCCTTTAAGTTTCAGCTTTGCAGCCATACTCCCCATAGAACCCAAAGACTGTGGCTTCCTAGATGCTCCCCATCAGGTCATGGGAATAACACCACCAGATCACTATTCAGCATCATTTATGGTTGGAAGTACAATGGTATCTGATCATCTTCAAACCTTCGACTTTCGTTCTTGATTAATGAAAACATTCTTGGCACTTTCATTCATCTTGTGCAAGTCCAAGAATTTCACCTGTAGCAGCACAATACAAATGCCTCTGACTGTCCTTCTTAATCATGGCTCCAGTTCCAAAAACCAACAAAACAGAACCGGAGTCCTATTCCATTATTCCTAGCTGAAGTATATACAGTCTGTTTTACACTTTTGTGACATCATATTTTAACTTCTATTTCTATGTACAGTTGTTTTTAAACATGTAAACTTTTAAAAATATGTGTTTTATATACATTAGGTAAACTTTGTGCATATTGTTTTATTTTTTAACATCGTTTTTGATTTTATTATGCAAATATATTGATTGTGACTACACTGTTGATTAACCTGTATACCATCATATGAGTAACCATTTTGGGGGTTTAAACACGTAGTTTGTTCACTTTTCTTTAGTATTGATGAAGTCCAGTTTATTTATAATGGACAAAAGCAAATTACTAAACTTGTTTTGAAGTATTCAGTACACTGTATGGAATAAAAAGTATTTTCATAGAGTATTTTTCATTATTTGCGATTTCAGCAAGATGTGTTACCAGATCTTCATATGACTTATGTATTTTTCTTGGTTATTTATTTTTTCAGTGCACTGACATGGTTGAAATGGATGACTACAACTGGATAATATGTATTTGACTGAATATATCAAACATTAAGAGTCCCTAAAGGATTCAAAGAATGGAAACACATGAATGGTGTGATTCCAGGTACCCCTTCATCAAGAATGTCTTGAGCATTTTGACAAACAAGGGTATGAGTTTATGGAACTATTGATTGAAAATCATTGGAGAACTTTGGACAAATATATGATGATATTACTAATTTAAATTCAGTCATTAAAGAAGATTTGTTTATTGATATCCATAAAGATCAATATCAGAAAGTGTTAGCAAAGGTTGACAAACATGTAAAGGTCATCAGTAAGTAAAATGCAGGCATAAAAAAAACTGAATAGAGATTACGCTGAGTATTCCAACTGCACTGCATATCTGCTGCCACCTAAGAGTTTAGAAAATGTGGCTATTTAAGGCCCTATGAATATATGAAGGAGAATGCAGAGGTGGAATTCCCCCCCCCTTTTTTTTTAGAAGTTACATAGGAATTCATCACCTGAAAATTATAACAGGATCACTGGAGACATCTATGTCTCCAGGAGGGACATCAGCTCCCCTGAAAGAAAAAGAGAACTTGAAGTTGTTTACATTGAGCCGGGATCAACAAAGAGGAGTAAGGGGAGGAGAACGACAGATTCACCCTTATATGTGTCGACTGACCTTCCTCTTCACTGAAACATATACATTAATATGACTGATTATGACTTATTCAGAAGAAGGTTAACAGTTATACCAACAAAACACATGCAAATTGAAATTTGATAAATGGGATTAAAACTTGGCACCAGGAGAATCAATTTGACATTTCATTTTTTCAAAAGACAAGGAGGTCTTATCCCAACATGGACTTATGTCATCAAGTTACATTTAACCCGACCCTATACCCCGCTGTTATGACATCTGAAAAATTATACAACATGGATATAAGAGATTACCTCCAATTAGACCTGCCCATAGATATTTCAACTTGTCTAGGGATGAATTACAAACTTTAAAGAGATTGACCCATGACAGGAACATGAGATGTATCAAACTTAATAAAGAAAGGTATCATGTAGTATACAAAGTTGAAATCTTTCTTGCATACAGAAAAATTGATCTATGCTTGAGAGATTTATGCTTTCAAGAGGTTATTGATCAAGTTGCCTTAATTTTTTTAATACCAAATGCAGTCATACCTGGGACTTTCAGGGTACTATAAATCCACAAAAATATGAAAGATTCTCAGTTATGACCAATTATAAATGCAATGGGTTCAAAGCCTCCAGCAATTTATGTAGACAGTGCAATAAAGAACTATGTGTGTAAACACAATCATTTACTAAATGACTCCTGGAATTTTCTGAACTGTTTAAAGGACTGCACTAACTGTTTAAAGGACTGCACTAACTGTTTAAAGGCCTGCACTTTTTCTGTGGTCTCCTTATTTGTTCCAATTAACATTAAGGGCCTTTTTCCTGTGATCACACATCAATTAAGAAAACAAGTGTTTTTGGGCACAGTGGTTCAGGACCCCACTTTATCCAATCTTAATATAAGATTATTTGACTAAAATTTCTACCAGGGAAAGTAATGTGACAATGGAGGAAGCTTGTGCCCCTTCCTACACTAAATTAATTTCAATCTGGAGGGAGAACATTACATCTTCAACTGAAAATTTTGGCTTTAGTTTTCATTAAATTTGTGGTTCCATATTTTTGATTTGGAAAGGTAACAATACAGTGAGAGGGATTTATTGAATATATAAAAGGTATCACTGAGATTTTGTGGTTTATTTACAATTTTTCAAAATAAATTATTTTTATTTAGATGTAACAATTATGAAAAATGTTAACAAAATATTTTTGAGCCCAATATTTAGAAATTAAATGTTTTCTAACGGGTACCATCATTTCAGTAGCTGCCACCGATTTAAACCAAAACAAAATAGATCCCAAAAAGGGGCAAAATAATTATTCTGTCCAGATTATATAACAGTGATGATATGTCTCAGAGTGAGCTTGATGTACCTAGCAAGCTATTTAAGGAGAGAAAATACCCTGAATGGTTAATTAACTTTATGGAAAAGGGGATAGAGCAATGAATAGGTAATACATTTCCACCATTGTTGAATGTAAAGGATTCATATATTGTCTGTGCCACAAGAATGGAAAAGGGCATAAACAAGCAATGGTTATTCAACAGAGTGTGGATATTTTCCATATTCAGGAAATTATTATACAGAACATCAAACTTTAACTGCTTTGAAAATATGACTAACGTGGTAGAAGTTAAACCTACCTTTGTTTATAAAGGGGATAGACATCTAAACATTTCCTAGCATGTTTAGTCAGCACTTGTAGGACATCAACATTTATTTATTTATTTTTATTTATTTTACATTTGTTGACCGGGCTAGTCTAACTGGATACATGTCCATTTTCAGTAGAGGCCCGGGGAGAAAAGCTCCAAGCAGAAACAATGACAAAACAAACAAAGGAATACAGTATAAAGAAATATTAAAGTGAGTAATGGTACATTTTTTACATAAGGGTGAAGTCAAATTATACAGAGTCCTTTAGTAAATATAAGCTAAGAAAAAAATACAAGGAGCAAAAATGTGAGAGAGAGCAATGAACAATAATGAATGAGATTTAAAAATAATTTTTTTTTTTTGGGGTTCAATAATAGAAGTCGCTTGAGTTCTAAAAAGGAAGACCTTTTACAGGTAGGCAACATAGAAAAGAGGAGTAGAGAAGTGAAGAGAGAGAGCAAGAAAGAGATATCAGTCAGGGCTGGAAAAGGGGCAAAGCCAGTGAGTTTTTAGATATTCTTTAAGATGCTTCTTATAAAGAAGAGAGGAAGAAAGGTTGGAAAGTTCACTAGGGAGATGGTTCCAACTTTTCCCTGTGGTGTTGGTAAAAAGTGAGTCCCCAGCTTTGTTGTTGGATTTAATGGAAGAGACTAGGAGTTTATTTGTTGAGCGTAGCATTGCAAGATTTTTGTAGGGGGTGATGAGGTTGGTGAGGATTGGGGTGTTATTAGGGTAGTAAAGGATCTTTTGGGTGATAACAAGTTGTTGAAAAAGTAGTTGGTTCTCCAGTTCTAACCAGCCCAGCTGTTTGAGGTTATGACAGTGATGAGTTCTAAATGGGGAGCCAGTGGCAAATCTGGCTATGTTATTATAACTGTTGGAAAGTTTGGAGAGGTTGGTTTTAGATAAATTGGTGTATATAGCTGAAGCATAGAACAGGGTGGAGATAAGGTGGGTCTGAGCAATAGTGATTTTGGCTACAGGGGTGAGGAATGCTTTGATTCTGTAGAGGGTGCCTAGTTTTTTGTTGACAGACTTAATAGTGGAATTAATATGGTCATCATAGCTAAGGTTGTTGTCAATTGTTACCCCCAGTAGACGGGTAGTAGTATCAGGGGATATTTTAGTTCCATTGTTAGAAGTTACTGTGAAGTGCAATTGAGGTGACTTGTGAGTAGGAGCAAAGAGCAATAGTTTTGTTTTCTTGGGGTTGAGAGGAAGGCAGTGTTTCATGAACCAGTGTTCAACACTGTTAAATACTGTTTGGGTTAGGGACTGGAGAGAGGTTATGGACTTGGCTGAACAAATTAAGGTGGAGTCATCAGCATATTGTATGCAGGTGGCTTGGGGTATGTTGGTATGTAGATCATTAATGAACAAAGAGAATAGAAGGGGTCCTAAGATAGAGCCTTGTGGTACTCCAATGTTCACAGGGAGGGATGAAGAAAGATTATTTTCCCAAAGTACTGCTTGCTGTCTATTATCTAGATAGGATTGAAACCATTGTAAAGTTTGAGGATGAAGTGATTGGGCTTTTAGAATGTCAATAAGTATGTGATGGTTCACCATATCAAAGGCTTTTGAGAGGTCAATGAATAATACTGAGGCAAAAGTGTTGTTGTTTCGATTTTTGTTAATGGTGTCAGAGAAGGATAGCAGGGCAGTTGTGCTATGGTAAGGCCAAAAACCATGCTGGCAGTTGGCAAGTAAATTATTTTGGAGCAGGTGGTCGAGCAGTTGTCTGTGTATACATTTTTCCATTATTATAGCTAATGGAGAGAGTAAGGCGATAGGCCGAAAGTTGGAGAGTTCTGAAGATGGGCCACATTTATGTAAGGGGATTATGTGGGAAACCTTCCATAATGAAGGGATTTTGCTTTCTAAAATTGTTCTATTTATAATGTTGGATATGGGATAGGCAATGGCTTTAGCTGCAATTTGCAGGTATTCAGCTGGAAGACTGACTCAAGTATTTGAAGGAGTTTGCAAATGAGGGATGTAGGTACAGGTTGTAGAAGAAAGGTTGGTGATGGAGTATTAGTAGTATTTAGTGGGAGAGTGGTCGTGGATGGTAAAGTATTAGATAGGGATAGAATGGCATCAGTAAAATAGTTATTAAAAGCATCAGGAATTTGGTTAGAGTTATTTTGGTTGAATCCTGAAGGGGTAGGAGTTTTAGAGTGCCCAGGTTGAAGAAGCTTGTTAATGCCAGACATCAACATGTAAAAGCAGTAATGTTAACCATAAACATAGATTAGTTTTAAATGTAAACAAATGTCAGTTAAATATTAACAACAAAAGGGAGATTTATCAAAAAGGGTAGATATAACTGTGATATTAAGGGAGTAATATATTTTGTTGTTTGCAAGACCTGCACAGCCTTTTGTGTGGACAAAATGGAGCAAGAACTGCAATCAAGTAAATGTATAATAAAAATCTCTCTCCAGATATATATATATATATATATATATATATATATATATATATATATATATATATATATGTGTGTGTGTGTGTGTGTGTGTGTATATATATATATATATATATATATATATATATATATATATATATATATACACACACACACACACACACACACACACACACACACACACACACACACACACACAAACATATGTATGCTGTTTTGTGAATGAACATTCAAAGAGTGATCACATTAGAGAGTGTCTAAAGTGACCAAAAATGCAAAAAAATAAAACTTTTTTTTCCCAGGGGGACAATCCGTACTGCACATGCCCCACTAATTATATATACTAACTCTGAGATCACACAACAGCAGGGACAAGGCTAAATTCCCTTACTCCACTGCACTATGATCCCATACAAAAGACTGCCAGCAAAAACTGCATTTAAATAAAAGTTCATTTATTTTACACCAAGAAAAAGTGTTCAATCATATGAGTGTTTGTTCTTTCAAATCATAAGATGGTAACTGTGTATATCTATATCTACACACACACACACACACACACACACACACACACACACACACACACACACACACACACACACACACACACACACACACACACACACATATATATATATATGTGTGTGTGCGTGTGTAAGATATATATGGTAAATGTATGTGTGTATATGCTATTAAATAAAGTGTATGTTTGTATATTTCCAATGCTGAAATACTCATATCCTTCCTAAGTCTTAATAGGAACAGACGTATTTGCATCATAGCAGCCTGTATTCCACCAGGACAAAATACACCTGTTCGTGAAGGCATACTATCCTGGACCTTGCAAACAATCAACCATGAGGCTGTCATTTTAGGAGACCCTAACATAGATTGGAAATCTATCTCTTCAGAATTACCAATCAATAATATCAACCTCTGTGTTTTTTCTCAACTCATCAATTGTCCTACTTGGTACAATAAAGACTTCACCCAACAGTTTACTCTAGTTGGATTCTAGTATCGCATCCTACCAACTTTACCTCTACAGGTACACTTCCCAATTCCCTAAGTGATCATCTTCCCACATTTACTACTATAGCCAATACATACCAACCTAAGTAACACACTGAAATCTATCTGTAACCTAATTTCACTCAAGGAAAGTTCAGTGAATTAGACACCACTAAAACTTCTCCCTCTAGATGAAGCAGTGGTCTATTTCAACTCCACTTTTCTCCATATACTTGATAATCTGGCCCCAGTTCATACTAAATGAAGTAAAAGGAAACCTGTTCCTTGGTTAATCAAAGCATGCTACAATATAGTGAAAGAAAGGGATACAGCATAGGGTTTCTGGAAGCAAAATAAAAATGAGGAAAATCTTATACTTTTAAAACAACTCCGCAGTCAAGTAAAACAAACTAGTGAGCAAAGATAAATAGGTATACTACACCCACCTCCAACATGCGCACAAAATGATCCTCAAAAAAATTCTGGCCTTTCATCTCAACCTCTACCTAACCCCAGGTCAAATAAGGAACCCTGCCTGTCTCCAGATGCCCCTCCTTCCCAAGTAGCTATAGACATCAGCATTCACTTCATACAATCTGTAGTCCACTTAATATCTAAAACCTCCAATGCCGGCCACTCTTCCTCAACCTCATCAACTACCCACAATAATGTTCATTCATGTAGGTGTGACCCTCTCCACCATAACAATCAGAAACCCGAGCCGGACAACTCAACCACCTTCTCTTTTCAGCCCATGCCTAAAAACGTCATAAAAAGACTATTACAAAAGCTTAATCTCTGCTCGACCTCTGCAGATGACCTTCCACCTCAGTACCGTAAATTGGCTGCTAACATCATTGCATACCCCATCAGTATTCTAATCAATAGATCAATATCAGAATCACTAGTTCATAGCATCTGGAAAATGAGTAATATTACTACCATTCAAAAAGGGGGAAATTCCACAGAGGTTACCAATTCGTGTCCCATATCCATTATATCTCCCATCTCCAAAATATTAGAAAAATGTAATCATCAGCAGCTAATACAATATCTGTAACAAAATAACTTATTTACGCATACTCAACATGATTTCTGACCAGACCACAGTACATGCACAGTTCTCCTATCCTTTACTGACTCTGTAAATAGGGCTAGAGATGTAGGTAGCTTTGTATTTGCTGTATTTCTAGACCTTTTAAAAGCATTCAACATTGTCTCTCGCCCATTACCCCTGGACAGGCTTTGCAACTTAGGTTTTACCCAGCACACCCTACAGTGGTTCTACAGCTACCTATATGATTGAAAACAAGCCATAAAATGGTTACATCCATCCTTGGCCCCCTGCTCTTTAATATATTTACTAACAACCTATAAACTTCCTAATCCCATGGAATATTAATACAATATGCTGATGACACCACTATTATCTGCACCACTTCTATACTTTCCAACTGCTCTCCAACAGACAACAAACTTTTACTGCCTGGAATGCATGGAAACCTGGCTTACTTATTCTCAACTATTTCTTAACCCAAAAAAAAAAAAAAAACAAAACAAAACAAAAAAAATTACTACTCTTCCTGCCAAAACATCACCTTATTGACATTGGTCAATTTATAATACATTCAGCAGACAATACTGTTATTGAAATAGTATAGCACACTAAATTTCTAGGGATCATTATCGACAGTCAACTGAAATTTGATCTCCATGTCCAACAGAATATACAGAAAACTCACCAGAAACTAGAGATTCTGTATAGAAACAAACACTTCCTGAAAATTTCAACTAGATCCACTCATGCTAAAACTTTCCTCCCTACTATAGCTGTCCCTATTATTTCTAACTTACAAATCTCTACTAGATCCAAAATGTTTTACAAAAAAGTGTCCATGTTTGCCACTAACTCAAAAACCTATACATCATTGTATACTTCTATATATGCTGAATTGGCTAGAACGTCCTAACCACTTACATTATGTCCAACTCTTAACTTTACACAACATCCTCTATAAATCCTTAGCCTGCCCAGCCCTGAGCAACATAGCAACCCTACACTCCTTAGAGAGCCCTAAGGTCCGAAAACAAAAAACTCATTACCATCTCCAAAGCCTCTAAAATACTGGGACAGAACCTATACTCTTAATCTGTTGCAAAGGTTTAGAACTCACTCCCCATATCTACCAGAACAATTCCCAGCCTAGGGGCCTTCAAAACTTCTCTAAAATAACCTCTTAATAATTCATGGCTGTGCTCATCCTCTGCTTCTCGCTAATGTCACCTCTGCTTTCTTTTCTATTATTCACTCTCATCTGCTCTTCTCCATAGCAGCCATTCTTACTACATCTTATGTAATACTAAAAAACTCTGCAAAATATAATAGAATTGTGTCTGCTGTCCCTACATCCTGTACTCCCGCCTTTTTCTTCCTACTATACATTCTCTAGCTACAAAAATGATCTGAGAAAGATCAATTATTGACATTTGGAAAAAGTGCTGTTCTTACAACCTACAGAAAAATGCACTGTTCTCACAACCAATGTTTAAGAAAAAAATGTATTATACTGTAAAAATGCTAGATACCTCTTGGGTAACTAAATTGTTGACTTGTCTGTTTTGAACATGAAAGTTACGTAGAGCTCTATTGCTAGGCAGGACAGATTGGGACCAATGGTGCTACAGGAAATGGAGTCGCAAAAAATTCAGGCTGAAATTCGCGGGTTGGACACATGACAATGTTCCAGAAGAAGATGACATGACTGTATTTGAATAACTGTGAAAGCCAAGGTGCAGATATTCTGAAGTTGAAATGTTTGTTGCACTGTTTATGCAGAATTCTCACACAACTGCCAACCCATTATTAGAACTGTTGTCAAATAATAGAAAAGTATGAAATAGATGTCAATTTGTGTATATGAATAATTGTTACTGTGGATGCGCAAGCCAGTGCATTTTTTTGTGCCGGTCCCAAGCCTGAATAAATGTGGAGGGTTGTGTCAGGAAGGGCACCTGGCATAAAACTTTGCCAAATCATTTCATGCAGACAGCAGTAAATATTTACATACCGGATCGGTTGAGGCCCGGATTAACAACGACCGCCACCAGTACTGTTAGCCAACAGGGTGCTGGCAGAAATTGGGCTATTGATTGCCAAAGGAGGAGAAGAGGGAGAAGGCATGGCCGAAGGCAGGAAGAGAGGAGAAAGGCTAGGACAGTGGTAGTGAGGGTTGGAACTTTGAATGTTGGCAGTATGACTGGTATAGGAAGAGAGCTAGCCGATATGATGGACAGAAGGAAGGTTGGTATATTGTGTGTGCAAGAGACCAGATGGGGAGTAAGGCTAGGTGTATTGGAGGTGGGTTCAAATTGTTTTATCATGGTGTGGATGGGAGGAGAAATGGCGTAGGAGTTATCCTGAAGGAACAGTATGCTAAGAGAGTTTTGGAGGTGAAAAGAGTGTCAGATAGAGTGATGTTTATGAAGCTGGAAACTGATGATGTAATGATGAATGTTGTTAGTGCATATGCTCCACAAGTTGGGTGTGCGATGGATGAGAAAGAAAAATTTTGGAGTGAGTTGGAGGAAGTAGTGATGACTGTACCCAAGGGTGAGAGAGTGGTGATTGGAGCAGATTTCAATGGGCATGTTGGTGAAGGGAACAGAGGGGATGAGGAAATGATGGACAGGTATGGTGTTAAACAAAGGAATGCAGAAGGTCAGATGGTAGTGAATTTTGCAAAAAGGATGGACATGGCTGTGGTGAATACGTATTTTAACAAGAGGGTGGAGCATAGGGTGACATACAAGAGTGGAGGAAGATGCACACAGGCGGATTATATCTTATGTAGGAGGGTCAGTTTGAAGGAGATTAAAGACTGTAAAGTGGTGACCGGGGAAAGTGTAGTTAGGCAGCATAGGATGGTGGTTAGTAGGATGACGTTGGTGATCAAGAGGAGGAGGAGGAGTGTAAGGGCAGCACCAAAGATCAAATGGTGGAAATTGAAAAAGGGTAATTGTGAGGTGGAGTTCAGGGAAGAGTTAAGACAGGCACTGGGTGGCAGTGAATAGTTACCAAATAGCTGGGTAACAACAGCAGAGCTAGTAAGGGAGAGGCTAGAAAGGTGCTTGGTATGACATCTGGACAGAGAGGAGACATGGTGGTGGAATGAGGAAGTACAGGAGAGTATACAGAGAAAGAGGTTGGCAAAGAAGAAGTGGGATTGTCAGAGAGATCAAAAACTTAGACAGGAGTATAAGGAGATGAGGTGCATGGCAAAGAGAGAGGTGGCAAAGGCTAAGGATAAGGCATATGAAGAGTTGTATGAAAGGTTGGACACTAAGGAGGGAGAAAAGAACCTGTACCAATTTACTAGACAGAGGGACCGAGCTAGGAAAGATGTGCAGCAGGTAAAGGTGATAAATTATAATGAGGGAAACATATCACAAGCCAGGAGAGTGTGTTGAGGAGATGGAAAGAGTACTTTGAGGGGGTTGATGAATAAAGAGAATGAGAGGGAGAGAAGGTTGGATGATGTAAGGATAGTGAATCATGAAGTGCAATGGATTAGCAAGAAGGAAGTAAGGATAGCTGTGAATAAGATGAAGAATGGAAAGGCTGCTGGTCCAGATGACATACCTGTGGAAGCATGGAGGTGTTTAGGTGAAATGACAGTGGAGTTTCTAACCAGATTGTTTAATGAAATCTTGGAAAGTGAGAGGATGCCTGAGGAATGGAGAAAAAGTGTTGTGGTACCGATTTTAAAGAATAAGGGTGATGTGCAGAGTTGTAGTAACTACAGAGGGATTAAATTGATCAGTCACAGCAGGAAGTTATGGGAAAGAGTAGTGGAAGCTAGGTTAAAAAGGGACGTGATGATTAGTGATCAGCAGTATGGTTTCATGCCGGGAAAGAGCACTACAGATGCGATGTTTGCTCTGAGAGTGTTGATGGAGAAGTACAGAGAAGGTCAGAAGGAGTTGCATTGTGTTTTTGTAGACTTAGAGAACGCATACGACAGGGTGCCTAGATAGGAGTTGTGGTATTGTATGATGAAGTTGGGAGTGTCAGAGAAGTATGTAAGAGTGGTACAGGATATGTATGAGGGTAGTGTGACAGCAATGAGATCTGTTGTGGGAGTGACAGATGTGTTTAAGGTGGAGGTAGGATTACATCAAGGATCAGCTCTGAGCCCTTTCTTATTTGCAATGGTGATGAACAGGTTGACAGACGAGATCAGACAGGAATTCCCGTGGACTATAATGTTTGCAGATGACATTGTGATCTGTAGTGAGAGTAGAGAACAGGTGGAGGAGACTGTGGAGAGATGGAGATATGCTTTGGAGAGAAGAGGAATGAAGGTCAGCAGGACTAAAAGAGAATATATGTGTGTGAATGAGAGGGAGGAAAGAGGAATTGTGAGGATGCAAGGTGTAGAGGTGGCGAAGGTGGATGAGTTTAAATACTTGGGGTCAATAGTTCAGAGTAACAGTGAGTGTGGAAGAGAGGTAAAAAAGAGAGTACAGGCAGGATAGAGTGGGTGGAGAAGAGTGTCAGGAGTGATTTGTGACAGACGAGTACCAGTAAGAGTGAAAGGGAAGGTCTACAAGAGGGTAGTGAGACCAGCTATGTTATATGGGTTGGAGACAGTGGCATTGACAAAAAGGCAGGAGTCTGAGCTGGATGTGACAGAGTTAAAGATGATAAGATTTTCACTGGGTGTGACGAGGGTGGACATGATTAGGAATAAGTATATTAGAGGGTCAGCCCAGGTTGGAAGGTTTGGAGACAAAGCCAGAGAGGCAAGATTACGTTGGTTTGGACATGTGCTGAGGAGGGATGCAGAGTATATTGGGAAAAAGATGATAAGGATGGAGCTATCAGGTAACAGGAAAAGATGAATGCCTAAGATAAGGTTTATGGATGTGGTGAGAGAGGACATGCAGGTGGTTGGTTTGACAGAGCAAGATGCAGAGGACAGGAAGAAATGGAAACAGATGATCCGCTGTGGCGACCCCTAATGGGAACAGCTGAAAGAAGATGATGATGATGATGATGATGATGATGAATAAATGTCTAACAGATGAAAGAAGATGATGATGATGATGATGATGATGATGATGATGATGATGAATAAATGTCTATTTTTGTACATGAATAAATGTTGATTTCTGTTCATTAATAAATGTTGATTTTTGTATATGAATAAATGAATAAAGGTAGATTGTTGTACGGTGCGAGTAAATAAGGCATCCCCTGATAATAAGCCCTACTGTGTATTTTGGCAGGGGAAAGAATATAAGACCCAGTCTTACTTTCATGGAAATGCAGTAGTTATACACCAGTATCTGGGAGAGTAGTAGAGAATTCAGAATTTCAAATCAAATAAAAAGTTAAAAAAATGGGACAGATGCTGAAACATGTTCTATTTGTAAAAGGAAGGAAAAAAGCGTAGATTTATTAAGAAGGATAGGAGACTCTCCTAACTGGCAGTAGAAGGACATTAAAAAACAAGTGAGACACAGGACTTTACAAAACAAAAGAGCAAGCAGAAGAAGTAATTGGTACGTTAGGAGTACTTCACTCCTTGTGTACTGAAGTACAAGTGAGAGAAATAAACAAATGCATGATAATCTAGATTAATATCTAGTGTGTGTGTGTGTGTGTGTGTGTGTGTGTGTGTGTGTGTGTGTGTGTGCTACTTTTTTGCATTATGGTGTTTAAACTTAGATGAGTGATACTCAGGAGTATCATTGGTCATTTGAGCACTGATATTGCTTGTCTAGGTGTCATACACTTGGCAATCTACATTTGACTTTGCTCTTTACTGGCTTTCAGAGATTTAGGATATTATTATCTGCAGAAACATACTAGAGAGGATATATCACCTTGACGGCCATTCCAAAATCTATATCTATTCCAGGAACTCATATACTTTTATTCTGATCAACTCTTTACATATTTAAGAAGATTTAGACATGCAAGATGTTAAAAATGTAGTATTTTAACACTCAAAACTAGATTGGAGTTCTGTTGGAGCTGTTTAAAGTATAATTGTCACATTCCACTATAATAAACAGACACAATTCCCAAAGGCCTTTGACGACCTTTATTAAATCAACATATAAAACTATTGTATCATAACTTTATTATTCATGACAATTTACTTTGCATATTATCAAACATCACTTAGCCATCCATCCACGCCTCTTCCTTTACTACTAGTCACCCAAGGCCTACCAGACCACCAAACCAACTCAGGTCGTCTCGGACATAATCCTGCCTGTAACAAGATCATGGCAAAATGTGCTCTGTAACCAACTCCTACTACTCAAAATACCCCAAGTCCCATGCCATTGCTTACTTCACTTCTTCCCTCCATCCCTCCAGACATTAACCCTTCTCTGCCCTACTTACCTCAATTCAGCTTGCCTTGATTATCCCTTTCTTCCAACCCCAGTCCTCCATTACCTACTTTTCTATCCCCCTCTCAGACATGTCCTGTGACAAATTTGTCTGTTCCAAACATCATTTTCCACGTTCCACTTTAATAAACAGTCAAAACTCCTAAAGACCTTTGATGACCTGTACTGAATCAGCATATAAAACAACTGTATTATAACTTTATTATTCATGACTTCATGTACTTTGCATATCATCAAAACATCACTTTGCCATCCATCAGGGCAGCGTAACACTTCTCACCCTCCCCGAATAAACAGTGTGCTCCACCTGCTCACTTATTCTTACATAACAGGCAGAGTTCAACCGCTCACCTTCATCCCAAATCCTCACTTCCATCAAAACCACCAGGTTAAGGCAACATTCAACCACTCACTTCCACCACTCCAAACTTTCTTGTTCCAAAACACACACCAGAGGGGGAACAGAAGAGGGACAAACCTGTCCCTCTTCTCCACCCGTCAGGCTGTTCCCCCTCACTAACACCAACCTTTAACCAACTTCTGCAAAGACAATTCCAAATTCAAATTAAACAAATCTAAACCAAAATCACTGAGGTGTACTCCATCATCCCTGAACTACACAGGATTTCTGTCAGAAAACTTCTTATACTCTATGATCCACACACCCATAGCCCCCAGCTGCCTCGCCAACCTAAAATTCACAAACTTAAGTGACCATTCTACTGCCAAAAACTTCCTAACATTCCTCCAAGACAAATAGGATATAATTTCCAATCACACTAAGCACACACACAGATACGACTTCTTTAATGTAAGCAAATCCTCCCTTATCTGGTAAACCAACTGCGCTTTGCCATTAGCCCCAAATCATTACCCGCCAAGTGCACCAACAAGATCCGAGGAAGTCCTACTTTAGCCTATATCGCTGTAAATACTTGCAACAACTGGCTCCACCTGAGTCCTCTAACGCTGTGCCATGAGACTCTCCAAATGAACTAATGCAAACCCAACTCAGAACAATTACTCCTCGTTGCCCAGTAAACATGAGTGACCTATGATGACAATCCTGTTGCCTAAAAAAAATTAATTAAATTAGAAACATAAACACCATTTCCTATCTAATATAAGCCAAAAAGGCATTGGAAGACCATTGCTCACCCTCTTAATGACCTCAATCGAGCTACCCTCTCTTGCCAAATCCAAAGCTCTACCCATTCTAAAGGAAGAAGAAAGCAACATCCTGTTTCCACTCATCATGCCACTCCTTTGGCCATGGAAGCACACACCATTTACCCCCAAAAAACGCCCCCATACCAGTGTACCCTGCTGCATCAGTAAACAACTGTAAGTTCCATTGCCCTACTCAATCCAACTGCCAAAAGCCTTGGTCTTTTCAGGCTTGTTGGCTGTTGGTGAAGCACCCTCCAAGAGGAAAAAACGCTGAGAGAAGAAGGGAGCCACTTTTGAGATTTTAAGTATTTTTTCTCTGTTTATTTGCTAAGTTTTTCTGCATAGCTGCCTAGCTTGAGCATTTTCTGGCTTGTTAAACTTGATTTCTGTATTAGTAGCTGTATTTAGAGCACAACCAAAAGCTGTTTGCTGAATTTCCTGTTTGCACTTAATTTTAAATCGTTTTTTTTCTTAAAACTTGCATATTTTCTGTCCTTGACCTAGCACTCTTGTGTGGGGTCATTTACTGCACTGTTATAACTTGATATTACTTGTGAACCTCTGCTATCTCTGTAAAAACAAAACAAAACAAAAAAAAAATCTTGCTTTTTCCCACTTTTCTGAGAGTTAAAAAGTTCAGTTACAGGCTTGCTGTTCCTGAACTGTTTGAAAGTTTCTGTGAGGCCATTTTGCTTGGGCTGAAGGAGGGTCTCTGTGTTTATCAGTGGGAGTGACTAACACTGAGCAGCTTCCCTGCCCCGGAGAGGTGGTTACTGACTTGAAACTGTAGTTTTATTGGCCACTAGGGGTCATTTCCATAACTCCTTCATCTTCCTCTCTTAAAACCTAGTTGCCTCGTGGTTTGAGCGTCTTTTCAGGCTTGTTGGCTGTTGGTGAAGCACCCTCCAAGAGGAAAAACGCTGAGAGAAGAAGGAGCCACTTTTGAGATTTTAAGTATTTTTCTCTGTTTATTTGCTAAGTTTTTCTGCATAGCTGCCTAGCTTGAGCATTTTCTGGCTTGTTAAACTTGATTTCTGTATTAGTAGCTGTATTTAGAGCACAACCAAAAGCTGTTTGCTGAATTTCCTGTTTGCACTTAATTTTAAATCGTTTTTTTCTTAAAACTTGCATATTTTCTGTCCTTGACCTAGCACTCTTGTGTGGGGTCATTTACTGCACTGTTATAACTTGATATTACTTGTGAACCTCTGCTATCTCTGTAAAAAACAAAAACAAAAAAAAATCTTGCTTTTTTCCCACTTTTCTGAGAGTTAAAGTTCAGTTACAGGCTTGCTGTTCCTGAACTGTTTGAAAGTTTCTGTGAGGCCATTTTTGCTTGGGCTGAAGGAGGGTCTCTGTGTTTATCAGTGGGAGTGACTAACACTGAGCAGCTTCCCTGCCCCCAGGAGAGGTGGTTACTGACTTGAAACTGTAGTTTTATTGGCCACTAGGGGTCATTTCCATAACTCCTTCATCTTCCTCTCTTAAAACCTAGTTGCCTCGTGGTTTGAGCGTCTTTTCAGGCTTGTTGGCTGTTGGTGAAGCACCCTCCAAGAGGCAAACCGCCGAGAGAAGAAGGGAGCCACTTTTGAGATTTTAAGTATTTTTCTCTGTTTATTTGCTAAGTTTTTCTGCATAGCTGCCTAGCTTGAGCATTTTCTGGCTTGTTAAACTTGATTTCTGTATTAGTAGCTGTATTTAGAGCACAACCAAAAGCTGTTTGCTGAATTTCCTGTTTGCACTTAATTTTAAATCGTTTTTTCTTAAAACTTGCATATTTTCTGTCCTTGACCTAGCACTCTTGTGTGGGGTCATTTACTGCACTGTTATAACTTGATATTACTTGTGAACCTCTGCTATCTCTGTAAAAAAACAAAAACAAAAAAAAAATCTTGCTTTTTCCCACTTTTCTGAGAGTTAAAAAGTTCAGTTACAGGCTTGCTGTTCCTGAACTGTTTGAAAGTTTCTGTGAGGCCATTTTTGCTTGGGCTGAAGGAGGGTCTCTGTGTTTATCAGTGGGAGTGACTAACACTGAGCAGCTTCCCTGCCCCGGAGAGGTGGTTACTGACTTGAAACTGTAGTTTTATTGGCCACTAGGGGTCATTTCCATAACTCCTTCATCTTCCTCTCTTAAAACCTAGTTGCCTCGTGGTTTGAGCGTCTTTTCAGGCTTGTTGGCTGTTGGTGAAGCACCCTCCAAGAGGAAAAACGCTGAGAGAAGAAGGAGCCACTTTTGAGATTTTAAGTATTTTTCTCTGTTTATTTGCTAAGTTTTTCTGCATAGCTGCCTAGCTTGAGCATTTTCTGGCTTGTTAAACTTGATTTCTGTATTAGTAGCTGTATTTAGAGCACAACCAAAAGCTGTTTGCTGAATTTCCTGTTTGCACTTAATTTTAAATCGTTTTTTTCTTAAAACTTGCATATTTTCTGTCCTTGACCTAGCACTCTTGTGTGGGGTCATTTACTGCACTGTTATAACTTGATATTACTTGTGAACCTCTGCTATCTCTGTAAAAACAAAAACAAAAAAAAATCTTGCTTTTTTCCCACTTTTCTGAGAGTTAAAAAAGTTCAGTTACAGGCTTGCTGTTCCTGAACTGTTTGAAAGTTTCTGTGAGGCCATTTTTGCTTGGGCTGAGGGAGGGTCTCTGTGTTTATCAGTGGGAGTGACTAACACTGAGCAGCTTCCCTGCCCCCCGGAGAGGTGGCTACTGACTTGAAACTGTAGTTTTATTGGCCACTAGGGGTCATTTCCATAACTCCTTCATTTGTCCTCGGAGGAGTGGTTTAGGGCAGTGACTTGTGGTTTGTTGGCCAATTTGGGTCATTTCCTGTCTTTTCCAGCCCCCTGCTATAAAGCACGCTTTAGCGCGATTTAGCCCGATTTAGCCCGATTTAGCGCGGAGTTGCTACTGTTGCACACTAGGGCAGCGCCGGTTAAGCAGGCTTAAACTATTCGGGCTACCTAAAGTCCACTCTTCAAATTTTCCCTTAAAACTACCTTCCTCGAACTATACTACTGATCTAATCAGCGTATCCTATAATTAAAAAGATCATCTCTACTTGACTCCAAGTAGACTATTCTCTATCTGTTAAACGTAGCACTTGCTCCTACAGTACTTATTACCTTGATACGGCACTCTTGTCATAGATAGTACCCCAAAAGGCAACCCCCATTTCTCGGTCACCCACGTCCCCGGAATCTTTTTAAAGTTTTTTGTCTATTCCTTCTAGCATGTCGAGGATCAGTTGCTAGTGTCCTCTCCTGCTCAGCTGGTGAACCTGGGAATATTGAGGCAATGTTACAATTGCCTCATGTACACAGACAACCCTCTCCTCCTCCCACAAAACACAAATACATGCGAGAGATGCAACTACACGGCCAAACTGGAGGCTGAGCTCTCTCAACATAGGACTGGCAAGACCAGTCAGGAGGAGAAGGTTACCACACACACTATAGACCCAGTCTCACATATTACCATTACAACCTCAAATCATACACATAAACACACAAAGACATACTCGGAGGCTCTGATCAAAAATCTACCAAAACAGCAGAGGCCACCAAAGCAGACACCCAAACAACCACCACCTCAGAACACAACACCTGCAACACATAGACCTCACAGTCAGAGTGTCAAACAGTCACAGCCCTTAAGGCCAAACACAATGCCAGACACACTAGTCATTGGTGACTCCATAGTCAGACACACTGACGTCCCGCTCACCAGACTGAGTAAGGAGAAGGTCACAGTAAGCTGCCTGTCGGGCGCTAGAATCCGCCACATAACGCAAGCACTCAGGTCTCTCAACAGCAGGTACAAATATGATTCAGTCATTGTCCACGCTGGTGTAAACGACCTGAGACGCACCTCCTTGGACTACATGAAAAGAGACATTGAGGAGCTCTCTGATTATGTAGCCCAGACAGGTATGACCCTGACCTTGAGCAGTATCCTACCTTCACCAAGAATGATGCCACAATACAGAGATAAGATGATCAGCTTTAACAATTGGCTTAAACACTGGTGTCATTCAAAGGGGATCCAGTGTCTGTCTGCCTGGGATGACATGCTGGACAAGCCACGCTGCTTCGCAAGGGACGGCTTGCACCTGTCACCCTGGGATTCCGGATATTGGCAAAGGCTCTTGCCACCCCATAGTGCCTTTTTAGGCAAGGCTCAAATTCTAAACCTACCACCCTAGAACACAAAAAGGAAAAAACTAAGGGTAATGCTGCTCAATGCCAGAAGTCTAAATCTCAAAATGCACGCACTCGTGGCCCTTCCCAGTATGGCGAACATCGTTGTCTGTGCTGAGACAGTAACCTGTTTCACGGCTCCTGCGGGCACCTCCACGCTGTCAGGTTTTACCTCATTTAATGCGTTCCGGCCGCAAAATCTGGACAATACCAAGAAAGCTCGGGGGTTATCCATATTCATCAAGGACACCCACACCTCAAGACTGGTGGCAACGCACGATGCATCGGAGACCATCCAGGTGCAATTAACCATAGGCAAGACTGCTCTGCAAATTGTAGCATGTTACAGGCCACCCTCACAAACTCAGGAACCTCACATGGCCTTCCTGAAAACACTAGAGGGGATAAATGTATCACCAAACACCATCATACTAGGTGACTTCAATTACCCTAATATAGACTGGGAACACTACTCAAGCCCAAACACCCTAGCCCAAAAGTTCCTGGAATTCATAAACTCAAATGCCATGGAACAACTAGTCACCATCCCCACAAGAGGAGATAACATACTTGATCTCATCATCACGAACATGGGAGCACAATGTTCAACACCGGAGGTGTACCCTCACTGGTGAGATCAGACCACAAACTAATCTCGCTGGAGGTCCTCATCCCACCCCACCTGAAATAAAAAGACCACAGTAAAGAACTTCTCAAAAGCCGACTTCACACTTCTAAAGACTAGTGTGGTCTCCTTTAAGGCCCCGAGCCGGGAAAACAGTACTCAAGCCGCTGAATCACTTACAAATGCCTTCTACCAGCACCTGCAGGACTGCATGGATAAGGCAATCCCAAGCAAAACAAAGACTCTTTGTACCAAAGGCAAGCATCCAGTCTGGTGGACCCCAGCCATAAACAAACTCTACAACAAAAGGAGGAAGCTACTACAAGATAGAGCAAAATCCTTAAAAGGTAAGACACCCTTGATCACTATAAGTAAAAACTAAGAGCTCTCATAAAATCATCCAAAGCAAATTTCGAGAGAAAAATAGCTAAAGACTCAAAAGACAATCATAAGGCCTTCTTTAGCTATGTTAGAAACCTGGGAGGAAACTCCCAGATATGCTCAGAGCTAGTTCAAAATGATGTGAAGATTACTGATCCTACAGACATTGCCAAAATACTGGCTGACAGGTTCAGTGCAAACTTCTCCCCCCCCCCAAAAGGAGAGATATCTATACCAAACGATTGCAGCCCCCCAAACAACTCCACCCCCCAAGTGAGAACTGCTCTCTCCAAAGCAAAAACACAGCATCCATGGGACCTGATGGTGTCCCCGGCTGTGTGCTCCATGAACTCAATGAGGAATTAAACCCACAGCTAGGACAGCTGTTTAATCAAAGTCTTACCTCTGGATACGTACTCAAGGAGTGGCGCACTGCAACTGTGGTACCACTTCACAAAGGCGGTGCCTCCACCGACCCTGGAAATTACCGCCCATTAGCTTGACAAGCCTTATCTGCAAAGCCATGGAGAGGATCATAATGGACCTCATAAATAAAGACATAGGGAATTTGCAGACTTTGGATCCAACCCAGTTTGGCTTTGTCAAAGGCAGATCATGCCTTTTAAACTTGGTTGACTTTTTCAAACAGTCACCAAAGCCATTGATGAGGGAAAGGCAGTCCATACAGCCTACCTCGATCTGGCTAAGGCCTTCGATACAATACCCCATTCGGGTATCATTGAAAAACTCATCAGCTTAAATGTCAACCCATACATCACAAGATGGGTTGCAAACTGGCTGAGTGACAGAACCCACAGGGTCAGAGCTGCTGGCGCCATGTCAGACTCAAAGCCTGTCACAAGTGGTGTCCCACAGGGCTCAGTCCTGGGCCCACTCTTGTTTGGCATCTACTTTTCCAGTACAAGCAAACACAGGAGGGTTATGGCTGACAAAGTTTGCAGATGACTGCAAACTGGGCCATAGTAGAAAACACATCTGACACAGATATCCTTCAGAAGGGTCTCACAGAAACGGATAACTGGTGCCAGAGCCACGGCCTAAAGTTAAATGCCAAAAATGCATAGTCATACCCTTCGGGAAAAACAAGGTTACCCCTAGCTACCAAATAGGTGGCAATCCACTGAGCACAGAAGAAGTTATCAGGGACCTGGGGACCCAGGTTGATAGTAGTCTGTCATTCGACACCCATGTAGCTAAAGTAGTTAGGAAGACCTTCTACATTGCCCACCTTATCATGAAGGGATTCTCATCTAGATCAAGGGAGGTCATAGTCTCCCTTTACTCATCACTCATCAGACCAATGATTGAGTACAATGCCCCATTCGGAATGTATCTGACCCGACACTTGCAGCAGCTGGAGAGGCCACAAAAGTTCCTCACCAAAAGGATAAAGGGTCTCAAAAATCTGTCCTATGCTGCCCGACTGAAAGAACTCCAGCTCTATTCAGTTGCTTACCGCTTGCTCAGAGGTGACCTTTGCCTAACATACAAGGCCATGTCAAACCCAGATTTGATGAATATGCTTCACCTCAAAAAATCTAGATCCATCAGAGCCACAAGGGCGGGAGACTTAAACCTTGACACGGCTATTAATAGGACGTGCTGGAGGGATAGATTCATCACCCAAAGACTCCCTATGCTGTGGAACAAAATCCCGGTACATGTGAGGCAGAGCACCTCGCTGGCCTTGTTCAAGAGAAATCTTGACCAATGGATGGGAGATCGCAGATATACCCCAGGGATTACCTCAGTGTCACTGCTCGACAGAGGCACAGAAAAATAATGGGTATAGTTCCCCATACTAAAGGGGTGGCCTAAGCCACAAAACGATGGGCTAGGCTTGTAAATGCCCTCGGGCAGATAGCCTAGTATGAACCTATGAACCTATGAACCTATGAAAAGGTGACTCCATTAAACTGCTCTAAAACACCAATTACAAAGTTAAATCTTCACAAGTCAATTTTCCCAATGATGCTTACTTTTTCTCCATTTCAACAAAAAGTCACAGACCTACAAAAAGTACACCAGAGTGAATAGTCCAACAGGCAACATCCTTCACCCACACCTTGTCCTTAGTCTTCATTCAAACTATCCTCTCTTTGAATCTGCTAACCTTCTCCCCAGGCAAACAAAACAGTCCACTTTCAGCACCCACCAGCAATCTTAGAAAATCTAATGCCTCTGCCAGATGATCCAGCTTCTGGGTGGCCAATGGAAACCCCAGTTCCTCACGCATTCCCAAAAACTCACACATAGCTACTGCAGCTCCCTCATGCCCTTCAACTACCAATAAAAAGTCATCCAAGTAATGCACCACCCTCTGACTATCCACATGCTGCTTCCAGATCCAATGTAGAGCCATGATAAACTTTTCAAAGGTGGAGCAAGCCACAGAACAACCCACTGGCATGGCCTTGTCAAAGTAAAACCTACTTCCCACCACCATACCCAGCAATGGCCAAGCCTCCTTCCGAACTGGCAGAAGCCAAAAAGCAGACTCAATGTCCACCTTAATCAACCATGGATCTTTAAACCCTCTAATGACTCATACAGCATAATCCAATGATGTATAACTCATCTTAGTCTCCTGCACCAAAATAAAGCCATTGACCGAATTCAGGTTGAGACAAAGGTGAATCAGTTGAAATTCCCCCGGCTTCTTTCTAGGTACCAACCCCAATGGTAAAACCTTAAAACTGGCAGTGAGGAGCTATCAAACAAGCCCAATAACTGGCCCACCTGGTGCTCCTTCTCCATCAAACCTCAAAAATATCACCCCTTCCCCACATTGACTTCAACTTTTTTCCAACTGTTCCATCACCCACCAACTTAGACTTAATAGAAAATCCCCTCGAAAAACAATCAATCAGTTCCTGAGCCACTACTTCCTGTGGGTACTGCTGAAGCATGTCCAACAAAACCAGCACCTTAATAGGTGAATGTGTCCCCAACTCACCCTCTTGCCCCTTGAAATTCCCCCCTCTCTGGCCATGAAAATTACCCCTACCATGCACCCCTTGTAACCCCTGTGATGATGCTACTAACCTGCCCTGTCCAGAAAAGGATGATGCTTGCCCTGATGAATTAGCCTCATGCCTACCACACCACACAGCACTGCTGGGTGGATGCCTGCATAATTGGAGCCAGCGTGCAAGAATCTACATGCCACCCATGAACATCTTCCCGCATTGAAGACCCAACACTCCAACTCCTCCTTCCTCTAACCTTTGCAGCCCACACTGAAGCTGTCCATCATAGTAGCCAGCCATATGTCTGGGTGCAAACCTCCAAATGCATGGCCTGAATAACCACCTTCCTCTTTAGAAACCTCTAATCATACCACAGCCAAGCATTACAGGCAGGAAGCTGTTGCACCTCCTGTATTGCTAAAATATAAACCAAGAGTGGAAGGGCCAATGCACTATCCTTCTCCAACCATACTGCCATGTAGTAAACAAATCCCAACACTCAATTCTCCCATGTTCTTGGCCACATTTTTCCTGCCTGTTTTCGACACAGGGCCACTAAGGATGCCAAGAGGTCTTTACCATTCACTATCTCAGCTTCCAACAAACATTGGACACCATCTGTGTGAATTAAATCAAAAATGTCAACATAGTCCTCTTTCCAAATCTTCTCCTTTACTGAAGAGGACATGTGAGGAGTCAGGAAGACTGCTGCACTCTCCTGCCCCAGTGCCTACATAGCCAGCTAATCACCTGGCCATATCACAACATCTGATCCCACCTCCTCCAAGCAAGGATCAGCTTCCTCCCCTAGCAACAACAATCTACCCACCATGTTGAGGCTGTCCAAGCCAGAACTCTGCTCCCTAAACCCACGACCCTCTCCTGCTAAACCCTGCAGGCCCCCAAAGCTACTCACAGGACCCTCCATTGACTGTCAGCCAATCTATGTTTTCCTCGTCACCCCCTACCCCATTAACTTACTGACCCCTCCACCATCCAAGAATTAACTGCAAGAGCATTACCTGTAGGAGCTGCAGGTGCTGAGTCCACTGTCAACATCTCTGTTGATACCATCTTGGTGGACTGCGAATGATGTGTTCTTTTGCCTCTGGCTGCCTGCTTGCCCTTCAATGGCTGTCATCTCTTACAAGTGGCTTAGCCCTGTGCTACTGCCACCAGAGTCTCATTGCTTGGCATCTCTCGCAAAAGGTACTCCAGCTGAGCCACAGTGTCCACCCACCCCTGCCGCAATGCCTGGACATTAGCCATGTCATTCACCGATCCTGTGACACCTACAATGAGATAAGAACAATGTCAGCAATAGAGGATAAAAACACACACACACACACACACACACACACACACACACACGCACACACACACACACACACACACACACACACACACACACACACGCACACACACACACGCACACACACACACACACACACACACACACACACACACACACACACACAAACACGCACTCTGAATGTACTTTCAGAAGCAGTTATAGGCAATCAAGCAGAAAAGCAATTTTCTGTCAGAAAGAACCAAAAAGTGCAATGATTTCAGCTTCTTTAATCCTCTTCTTCTTCTTTCAGCTGCTCCTGTCAGGGATTGTCACAGCAGATCATCTGTTTTCATTTCTTCCTGCCCTCTGCATCTTGCTCTGTCACACCAACCACCTGCATGTCCTCTCTCACCACATCCATAAACCTTATCTTAGGCCTTCCTCTTTTCCTGTTACCTGGCAGCTTCATCCTTACCATCTTTTTCCCAATATACTCTGCAGCCCTCCTCAGCACATGTCCAGACCAACGTAATCTTGCCTCTCTGGCTTTGTCTCCAAACCTTCCAACCTGGGCTGACCCTCTAATATACTTATTCCTAATCCTGTCCATCCTCGTCACACCTAGTGCAAATCTTAACATCTTCAACTCTGCCACGTCAAGCTCTGACTCCTGCTTTTTTGTCAATGCCACTGTCTCCAACCCATATAACATAGCTGGTCTCACTACCCTCTTGTAGACCTTCCCTTTCAATCTTACTGGTACTCGTCTGTCACAAATCACTCCTGACACTCTTCTCCACCCACTCCATCCTGCCTGTACTCTCTTCTTCACCTTCAGCTTCTTTAATAATCCACAGTAAAATTCACTGAAATCATTGCAATTTTTTGTTCCTTCTAACAGTTTTGTTTGCCACATACAACCATAGCAATCTGTTTTGACCTAGAAAAGCAATTTTCCTATGTTAACAGCAAACTTTTCTTAAGTCTTTTTAGAAAGAATTTTTAGTGACCGTGTCTTCTTTCCTTAACCCAAGATTTTATTGGAAGAACATCCCTAACCGGCAGTAATTAAAGCAGTGTGATAAACTGGGCTTCCTCAAACAGACAGAATGTGATCATCACAGCACAGCACTGAGATTGCTAATACTATGGTTAGAGTGAGCCCCTAATGACTAGTGACCGGTAATACTTGCAAATTCTGTCCTCAACACCTTCCTCCTCTGAAATGACTGGAGATGCCATTGACTGGTTTATTCCTCCTACCTCATGGTCACTGGCCGAGGGTTGTCTCTGGATTCATACTGTATGTTCTTACCCCCAGGAGTATGAGCCACACAGGTACTATTTTAGGTTCTCTTTGCCATTTCTTTTATGTTGCCTTTATGAAAACAACTACATATCATTATTGTAGCACATACCACCCTCCCCCAATGGCTAACCCACCTACAGTGCATGCGCAGAAGCAGCCCATACATGTGGATGCCTCACAGCCCATGAAATTACCCTCACTGAGCTGGCTGCACCAAACCCCAATATCAAGACCCACTAAGGTACCACTGCAACCCTTCTCAGCACAATGAACAGCAAGGAAAGCAACCAGCAGCAACACCACGAAAGTCAGTGGAAGACCAATCCAAAAGCAAGTATCTGTTGTTTTTTTTCCCATACACATTGCGGTAGACAATATTCTGGAGAGGAGGAGGGCATGCTGCAGACCTCTGTTCTACTAAGCAACAAGAAATTAACCCTGAAGAACCAACCGCCCAAAAATCAAACCCTGTACCTTGTATAATTATGGTAAAAACCTTAACGATTATGCCAAACCCTTGTCTTATTGCAAATAGGAAATGATAGGTTTGTCTCCTTTCTCCTGTTACCACACTCGGCCTTGTACACGCTCTGCATACTCTTCACTGAAACCCTAGCTATTGCCATACATCGAACCCCTTCAACAACAATGATGAGAGAGAAAAAAATGGAAAGGAATTTTACAAAGCTCATCCTTTACTACTAGTTACTCAAGGCCTACCAAACCACCAAACCACCTCAGGTCGTCTCAGACGTAATCCTGCCTGTAACAAGATCACAGCAAAATGTGCCCTCTAATCAACTCCTACTACTCAAAATATCCCAAGTCCCACCCCATTGCTTACTTTATTTCCTCCTTACATCCCTCCCAGAAATTAACCCTGCCCTGCCCTACCTACCTCTATCCAGCTTGCCTTGCATATCCCACCCTTCCAACCCCAATCCTCTCTTACATACTCCTCTACCCCCTTCACAAACCATGTCCCGCGAGAAGTTTGTCTGTTCCAAACATTTATTTTTGAAATAATTCACTTAGAGTACTGCCATTTTACTCATTGTGTGTTAAGGCCGAATTAACAAGTGAGGAATGATAGGTGTATTATTGTGGGATGGCAACCCTAAACAGAAGCGCAGCAGAGAATTTCAAATTTCTCTTCTAGAAGACTATCTAACAGTAAAATATGCTTTGAAGTGCACATTTGCAGTAATGACACAGATTTCTTTTGCAGCACACGTTCCTCTTAAAAAGATATCTGTTTTCTGATGAGTCATTATACTGTTAAAACTTAAAGCTGTTTGGGTCACAGCATCTCCTGAAGAGCATAAATCTATAATACTTTTGACTCGTATATTACTTGATAAGAAGTATAACCCACTGTAAAGTCCACATGTTGTCAAATAATACAGGCAAATTACAAAAATAAATGACTAAAATGTAGCATCACCAAACATTTCTTAGTTATTAGACTAAGGCAACTAAAGTTATTTTTCTGGAACTCAAGCTCCCCTTATTTCTTTGTCTGGGGGAGGGGCAAAGGTGCTGCATCATTGTTACTTCTATGTTAGAACACCAACTGACACATTGACATGATAGAAGAAATAATGCATATTCCACCTTCTTTAAGACAATACAACCTCAAAGTTTTATGTATCTGGAACTAGGAGTAAGAGTCACTGACCCTGATGTGAAGACTGTAGGGGAACTTGCCCCCTGAAAAATACATTTTTCTTACTTCAGGCTGAAGACAATGATAGATTCTACAAAGGTTTGTTTTGAACAATTATTTTGATCCATTCGTTGCTGTAAAATGGCATTTGGTTGTATATCATCTAAGTCTGACTACATCATTTCAGTTTGTCAGTCAGCTAAGTTTATCATTTAATATGACTGCCTTGCTGTATTCACTGACACTGGTGTCCTTCAAAGTACAACCATACAACTTCATAATGACCCACAATATCTAGAATTCATCAAGAGCTTCAGTCAACAATATGTATTATAGCCACTGGCTGAATATACTGCTTTAAGGTGAGGACATGTCTGTGGCAGGCTGAAATGTAATTTATTTTCTTCTGTTTTCCTCAAATTTCTGTATAAAGTTATGTACATAGAATTAACATTTTTCACATAAGAATGTCCAGTTTCCTGCTTGCCCATTTCAAGGGAACAGTTATTCACTGCCATATAAATTAACTATGGAAAGATTTCTGCTACTGTTCAGTTTACAGACCACTAAGAATAGAATTACTGCTTTTATTTTCTTCTCTTTCATTTGAATAAATGTGTTATTTATTTGCATTTGGAATAATCAAAATATTTTAAAATGTATTTCCTATATTAAATGGTATGACCAATAATTCTTTACTTCTTTATATTGTGTCAGGAACTGTTTTATTAACTTTCACCATTACTTGATTTATATCACTCCAAGAACTTTCAAAGGTTTTTTACTTCCTCTTTTTGCTTTTGCAGAAAGTAATTAGCCATAACTATCTGAATGGTTACATTTCATCCAGTATATTAAAAATAACATGCTAAGCAGCACTCTTGGGTATTAAGCAGACTTTCACAGATGCATAGATTTCCAGCTATATCAAAATGTAAAATACATGTTTCCTTTAATGTGCACCAGATGTGTCTCGAGTAACATGCAGGAAGGACCATTTGCAACATGACTGCAATAGCTGTAACTTTTTGAAAGTATTAAGATGGGTCAAATGAGCATTTACATACTTCATAACTCTGCATACTGGCTTCTTCTGGCAAATAAGTGCAACCTTCTCTAGTCTTCCAAAACACTTTTTCGGATTCATAATGCATATATAACCATCAGAGCTATGTTTGCACACAGACAAACACGTGTGCGCATGCTGGCATGTATGTTTATAAGCATGTGTAATGAATGTGTGGCTTGACATTCCGAAAGTGTGTATTCAGAACTGCCTCACCAAATAGCATTACTCTCAGTATAAGAATAAAAACCTGGAATCAGATTTTTCACACTCATCAACCAGCTAACTAAATAACTCAAGTTAAAGTGTGCATTTATGTAAGCCTGTGTAAATTTTCTATTTTTACTATCTTTTGTTAGAAAACTGGCATGTGGAAGTACAATTATACATATGTTATAAATGCCTCTGAACAAGAAAGGCAGTAACTGTTTTGCTGTAACCTGAGCTATCTGCTCAGTAGCTTTGGAGGTTGAACTAAAAGTGGTTTAGAACATAATTTATTAATAGGTCTATTTCTGCAGTTCTGACGTTCTCATAAAATAAAGTACATGACAGGTCATTAAATTTCATAAAGTGTTACCTATACTTTGCTAAAGAGTACTGTTAGGGCTATAGTTGAGGAAGGCGAAAATAGTTATGAATGACAGGCATGCTGACAGCACAACTGTGAATCTAAACCTGGCACTGTTTTTTGTGAAATTGTCTTCTATTTATTGGAAGCAGGAAAAAAAGGTAAACTAAAAGCTTCACTCTGAGCCTGCATTCCCTGGTCTGTTTACTCATCTATCACACAGAAAGGAGTTTATCCATGACAGAGTCAGCAATAAGTTACCATAAAATCCCTTAAGATCAGTGGCATATTGCCCAGCCAGTATACTATAAAAAATTCAGCATGTAACAAATGCAGATTATCTTTTAAAATTAAACACATTTATTATTATTAATCTGAGCAATAGCTGCTGGAGTAAAACTATTCTTATACCATGTTGTTTTACACATTGGAAACAGATACTTTCTTCCAGATGAAAGAAGCTGAAATTCAACATATAATGGATGCAAAACATCCTTTAAAACTGAACCAGTTATCTTTTTCAACCGTCTAATATATACTTTTCATAGATAAATGTCTATACCATGCTACCACAGAAAATGATAAAATGGATTCAATGAAAGCACAATAGAATAGAATCATCATATTTTTATCTATGTTGTAAATGGG